>NW_028249177.1:0-90268 GCF_964263255.1 Lissotriton vulgaris
TATATATATATATACACATATATATATATATATATATATATATATATATATATATATATATATATATATATATATATATATATATATATATATATATATATATATATATATATATATATATATATCTACACAAAAACCCTGCTCCCACAGAAACTCCATGGAAGAAGGCACAGACGTGTTTCAGAATCCTTTGTCAATCTAGTTTGGTGCCACAATGCATGCACAATAAATAGCCCTTCCCCTTAGATCAAAAGTAAACATAGAAAAGATACTCAAAGACCCTACTGAGCCTCTCCCCCTTTGGGCTGAACTTGAGCGTCTCTCTCTTTCTCCTTTCTCTTTTGCCGAATATCTCTCCTTCTCCCGCAAACCTCAATTCATTTCTACTCCGATTCACAAATATACTGCAAAACTACTCCTAGCATCTGCTCCAGTTCCCCCCTCCTCTGTTACTGATTTCCTCAACACCACTATTTGGTATAATATTAGCATTCTCATTAACCAGAAGCCATTTTACTGGAAAACTTGGAGGCAACGAGGCTTGATCTGGGTTTCCCAACTCTTCACTGGATCTGTTTTCAAGTCTTTTTCTCTCCTTAGCCGAGCTTTCTCTCTTCCTTCCTCTTTTGATCGCAAATTCTTCTTACTCAAGACAGCAGTTATGTCCGTATATGATTCCCTTTCTCACTCCCCTCTTCCAGTTGTTTCTCTTAACCCAACTACATCACTCCATTCCCTACTCCGCTCAGGCCCCTCCGCTTCCTCCATCTACCATTCATTTCGCAAACCTCCATTATCCCGGCCGAAATCTACGGTGGAAGAGCAATGGGAATCTGACTTTGATACGTCTTGGCCTACTTCCCTTTGGGATAAACTTTGGACGAAGCTCCGCAAATCCTCTAGAGCTGCTTCTCTCACACAAACACTTTTCTTCATTTATAATCGACTCCTTTACACACCTTTTCTTCTTCACAAGAGGTTCCCCTTGGTCCCGGATCTTTGCTGGTCCTGTTCCACCCCCAACGCCACGCTCTTTCATATGCTTTTTCTTTGTCCCCTTACACACATTTTTTGGACTCAAGTGTGGAACCAAATCAATACTATATTTCAAACTTCTATCCCTTTCTCTCCTACTGATATCTTCTTGGCTCACTTTCCTCTTCTTGGGCTGCTGTTGATTCAAATGTTCAAATTATAGACTTGTTACTAGCTGTTGCATTCCAACAGATCACTGTTAATTGGAAAAATTCAAATGACATTACTTTTAAAGCTTGGTGGTTTAATGTATGCTATAATCATAGACTTGATACTGCATTTGTCTATCCACTTAATCTTGCCCCGAAAAGACACGCCCTTTGGCTTCCCATTACCCTTTACCTTGATGTTTGTGCCAAACGCTCTTCTCATTTACCTCCTTTTCAGCAAGAGGTTTCGAAACCTCCTTAAATTACCTTTCGTTCCTTTATTCTCTTTAGAACTTATTTCTCCTCACATAATATTTATTGTCTTACCTCCATTTACATAGCCTCATATATCTTATATCTCTAGCCTCACTTACACTTTTTTTTCTTTCTCCCTCCCCTGCAGTTTTTTACTATCTGATATTTATTGTTGTAACCTAATTTACCTTGCTTTCTTGATGATCATATGTCTCATTTCTTTTTCTGTAATGACACCTTTGTTATTCTAATAAACTTTTACTTGAACTTAAAAAAGGGACATCCTGGTTAAAGGAGATATATCAGACAACATAAGGCAGCATATACAGGGTCTCAAAGGTTTCTATCCCTGTGGTCACTGTAGGGCATGTAAGGCTAGCTACATGGTTAAGGAAGTGGAAATTCCTAGGCACACGGAAAGGCGGAAACTCAAGCAATTCCTTACATGTAACACGAACTATGTCGTAGGGCTTTGAAGACTTGGCTCTTTAACCAATAAGTTTGTGTGCTGATTACTGTTTCCTAAAGCATCATACTGCGCCTAGACACCCTCGGGTATTAGCTGCGCATTAAAAATTCCATAAATAAATAAAATAAATAAATGTCATCTACGTGCTTGAGTGTCCGTGTAAACGCAGGTATGTGGGTAGCACAATCTGCATGGTCAAAAAACGTATACAAGAACATCTGAGAGCAATAACACACGTGGATGTTGATTACCCGATTGCTAGACATTTCCAGGAATTCCATCAATCAAACACCTCCCTGTTAAGATTCTTTGCAGTAGAACAGGTAAATGTAGGGAGACGACGTGGCAACCGAGAATTAGCACTGAGGAAAAGAGAATCTAGGTGGATCATGGAATTAGAAACCACATTCCCTGGAGGCCACAATTTGGATGAGGAATTAGCAACTCACTTGCATGAAGAGTAGCTTATGTAACAACTCGAATAGAGAGATGTCTAGTGAAATGTCTGAATAGTACTATCAAATAAGTGTCACCATTAAGTAGTAGTGGTGTGCTGATAATCCGTTCTACTATATAGTACTGCAGGAGGAAAGGAAGGGAGACTTCACTTTTTTATGCACTTCACATCTTCCCTACCCTTTTCTCACCGGAATGAAGATATCACTTCACTGTAGCAAGATAAGAAATTCACTTTTTGCACTTTTTTGACAGTTTCTGGCAGTAAATAACTGTTTGGTTATTTTTGTTATTATGTGGATTTGGTTTCATCAAGTTTTGTAATTAATTACTTTGGTAAATGCAACAACCAGCTGCCATAGATATTGTTCTTATGGGCCTATTCCGATAGTATAGAGAGACTGATCTATACGTTATTGGAAGATATGTTCTATGCAAGCAGTAGGACTACATACATAGAAAAAACTTTCTTGCTTTGAAACGGGCACTAGACAGACTGCATAGCTTTCGAGTCGTATTGATTCTGTTAAGGTTTAAACCGGGTCACAGATACCTCATAATTTGGTTTTCATTAACAAGATATCAGGCACTAGACCGAGAACATTGTTACCTTTTGTACACAAATGTTGGTATTTACAGTCAAAATCACAATACGAGTGATAATCCATGATGTGATTGTTGGTTTGGAGGCCTCCGAACCCCAAAAAAAACTGAATTTGTAAACCTTAACTGTTTGTATACTTAGATTTGACAGAAAGAAAGTAATTTAGTTAAATCATGGGTTAGAAATAGTACACGGAAAGTAAATGTGGAAATTCCATATGTTTACATATTGTTTACACTTTGTTTTTACCACTGTAAAATGGCTGACTCATTTACCTGGAATAACATGTGAACTAACCAATGTACCTCATCACTGTTTACGTTACTTTACTTTATTTAAACATGCCGTAGCTGTCATTGTGGTTATCGTGTGATCAAGACACACTCTGTGTCAAAACACGTAGCGTTATCTAAGAATAAACTGAAGCATTTATACTTCCGAGTGCGCATCGTGCTTATGAGCAAATTGTGGATTTGAATTGAAAATTCGTTCGGCACTTGGGTTTGCCGAAGTAACGCGCCACCTGACGATGGGAGTAGGATCCCGGAAGGACCCTTCTTGGAATACGAATATATATATATATATATATATATATATATATATATATATATATATATATATATATATATATACATATATATATATATATATATATACATTTAAAGCGCAGCAGCCGCCGCACTCCGCTATGACCCCTCCTCTGACAACAGCGGTCCGTACCGGGCAGCGAGCCCAATCAATTTCAAAACAGTCACACTCACGTCCTTTAGATGCAGGGACAGTGTGAAGTGGAGGAGCCCCGAAACGCGTCGGAGAGACATTGTTATTGTTTGCCATTGCTGATTAAAGAAACTTTGGAACACGCTATTTTGTGACCGTACTTCGCACTGCCCCTGCATCTAAAGGACGTGAGTGTGACTGTTTTGAAATATATATATATATATATATATATATATATATATATATATATATATATATATATATATATATATATATATATATATATATATATATATATATATATATATATATATATATATGTATGTATATATATATATATATAATATATATATAACATATATACATATATACATATATATTGAAGAAATCAAGCTTGTGTAGAAGACCGTTCCTGTCTAAACACATTGCTGATAATGCACTTGAACTTTACAGTGACCCTGGTGTGCGAGTCTTTTCTTGTGAGCACAATTGTCCACTTGATTTCTTCGATTTACAACTGGGCTCCGACACCCAGACCTCGCACCTACCCCGCTTGGAGCCAGTTCTGCTGGAAGTTTTCCTGACAATATATATCTGTATATATATATATATATATATATTCACTGAAAAAACCATAGGTTTTAGGCCATATATAGTTAGGGATTAGCATTTACAAAACCTTATTTTACTCACACAAAACCATAGAAATTCGCATATATAGTTAGTTGCAATAACTATATATCGCGCACCCGCAATCCACTGCTGATGATGTCACATATTACATCATTCATGACATGGTCAGTGACATCACTGATGACATCACTGATGACATCTCAAATGACATCACTGATGACATCACTGATGACAACATCCTGTGACTGTATGTTTCTATAAAGTTAAAATATGTCTTACATATTGAAGAATGAAAGGATGTATAAGTGTCTGGATGAAGGATTTAGTAGGTGCATGACTGACTGTATGAGAGAATGATTAAATGTGTCTCACTGAGTGCATGGGTTAGTGACTAAACTGTCTTAATTTGTGCATCATTATATCTGTAGTTCTGTAAACTGCGGCATGTGTTGATCAGTAGCTATATGAGTAACTATATGGGTTATTGATTGGTTGCCCAAGTATTTGTATGGGAGAGTGAGTGTGTGTGTGGGGGTGGCTGGGAGGTGTGTGACTCTGTGCATAGATGTGTGAGCAGGTGATTCACTAGATGTATGGGTTCAAAAGTGCATGTGGAAACAGCTGTATGGGAGGTTGACTGTCTGCATTAGTGTATTGGTGAGTGATTGGATTTCTCAGTGCTACATGTCAAAGTAAGTACATATGTAAAACACAGTACATAAGAGTTGACATATATAAATAACTGTGCATAAGAGCCAGTGAATGTGTGAGTGGCTGTATGGATCATTGTGAACTTGTATCAGTGATTGTATAAGAGAGTAAATATGTGTTAGTATATGTTTGATTAAGTAAGGTGTGTATAACTGTATAGTTGAGGAAATGGAGGTGTGATTGATTCTTTGCATGACTGACTAGGTGTGTGAGTAACTCCATGGATGAGTGACAGTCTGTGAGTGTCTGTTTACACTGATTGTATGTAAGGTTATATTAGAGTCTGAAGAGGTTCATCGTATTATCACATGAATGATGTCATCAGTGATGTGATCAGTAATGTCAAATGAGATGTCATCAGTGATGTCTTCAGTGATGTCATTTGAGATGTCATCAGTGATATCATCAGTGATGTCATTTGAGATGTCATCAGTGATGTCATCAGTGATGTCATTTGAGATGTCATAAGTGATGTCATTTGAGATGTCATCAGTGATGTCATCAGTGATGTCATCTGAGATGTCATAAGTGATGTCATCAGTGATGTCATTTGAGATGTCATCAGTGATGTCATCAGTGATGTCACTGACCATGTCATGAATGATGTAATATGTGACATCATCAGCAGTGGATTGCGGGTGCGCGATATATAGTTATTGCAACTAACTATATATGCGAATTTCTATGGTTTTGTGTGAGTAAAATAAGGTTTTGTAAATGCTAATCCCTAACTACATATGGCCTAAAACCTATGGTTTTTTCGGTGAATTTCAATGGTTTTTTAATAGCAAATATCAAAAGTTGTCAAATGTCAAGTACGTGATAGGTAAAAACATTTTCGTGTTTATGCACGCTGATGTGCTTTGAACGCTGCCCCCCTCTTTTCTCTTAGTAGTACTCTCTCTTTGCAGATAGTGAAGGGTAGTTAACGCAGGCCTTTGCCCCCGTTGTAATCCGTCGTGCCTGCTTGTCTCTCCATTTGATTGATTGTTATCCAAGCATTTACTATTTTAGAATTGATTCTCTTTGGTTCATTCTCTATTTACAAACAAGCACAGAGTCGCAATATTCTGTTTAGTCTTTGCAGATAGTGAAAAATCGTGTAAAAAAAACAAATAATCGAGCAAAATCAGTAGGCCACTAATCGGATCTCTTTTTGACCTCGCTAAAATAGAAACATTAGGAACAACCCTTCATGAGAAATACGAAACTAGTGAGATGAACTGAGCTCCACACGATGATGGCTGCAAGACAGCTCGGCTCCGCCACCCACCCCACCCAAAATAACGACAAACCCTATGCAAATATTATAAATATATACAACACACCGGCAAAGTAACAGGGTAAAACATTTTATTAAATAACTATTTACATAACTATTTTATACTTTTAGTTGCCCGATCCGGCTAGCTCAATCGATCGAGCATGAGACTCATGCACTCTGATCTCCTTGGCCTCAGTCAAGCATCAATAGTAAGATTTTCATACATGAGTGTTCGTTCATGGTTTTGGTCCCTGAGTTGCTTCGATGTCACTGCCTTGCACAAATGGCATAAGTCCTGGATGTTGGGTGCCATAGTTCAGAGTTCTGAGCAGCGATTGTAACACTGTCTAAACCTTATTTGCACCTGCTGCAGCTTCACTATTCTCAAAGTAAGTGGGGGCCGTTTGTGGACCTGACTGCATTTGAAAACAATGTGATACGGTACCTCCCTGAACCGGTTGACGGAGGCCCCCGAGATAATTGCGCCTGCTCCACACCTTGTCCCACAATCCGTTTGACCTGAAGACACGTCCTGCGGTGCCCTGGTCCGACCATCACATATACCTGCGCTGTGATGGCGCGGACTCGGAGAAGACGCCTGGCTCCGACCCCCTCCCCAAGTCTTGTTGCCCTGGTGTAGCCTGAGATCGCACCCGACATAGGCGGCCGGCTCCCGGGGTCAAGCGGAACTTTTTGCCTTTTGGTGACTCTTCCATTCTGAACATTGTCCCACAATCCGTTTGACCTGAAACGATTACACAAATAAAACATTTGTGAGTTTTAAATTTCTGGAGAAGTATAATTCACCAATACCTTTCTCTGTAGATCTTTTTCCATTAACAATCCCAGTTCCATCACCCGCCCAGGATATCACTAATGTTAGTTGTCATTTTTGCTTCTGTTTTAATAAAAAATGTTTTAAGGTATTTACTGTTTTTGTTGCGATGTATATATTTATAAGTTATTAAAGTGTTATAATCCTACTAATTTTTTATCGATTATTGCTCTTTGAGATATTCCCTGTCACAGGGAATATCTCAAAGAGCAATAATCGGACCCTGTCTACAAACAGAGAAGAATAGGAATATTCTGTCTCCCTTTGCAGATAGTGAAGGATAGGTAATGCGGACTTGTGTCCCCCGTTGTAACCCGTCATGCCTGTTTTTCTCCCCACTGATTGATTGATTGGCTGGACATTTATTGTTCAAGGAATAGTTCTTTCAAGGTATTCTCTGTTTACAAATAACGTGGAATAGAAATATTCTGTCTAGTCTTTGCAAGTAGTGAAGGGTGGGTAATGCGGACCTTTGTCCCCCGTTGTAATCTGTCATGCCCATCTACTCCCCACTGATTGAGAAACTAGTTCCACCGGACCATTTATTAGAGGTACATCATCTGGCTCAACCGGAGAGTACCCCTAATAAAGAAGACATATGTAAAATACGAAGTAATCACTGTATCCTAATAAACAGAAACTTTAACATGAAACACACTTGAAAAGGAAGGGAAAGAAATCGAACAAAATCAGTAGGCCACTGATAAGTTTTTGACTTCACTAGAAATAAGAAACATGGAAGTGGTGAAAAAAGCCAAGCTTGACGTTACGGCAGCCACGAGGTAGCTGGGCTCCGCCACCCCCCCACTGCTCCAAGCATGTCTGTCCCACCGCCCGCCACGCCCATTAACGGTAACATGAAATAGATACAAATCAGCAGATACCTACCCCCATTCCGGAAACTCCCGAAGTGCAACAGGGCCATGGTTACGCCCATCCGGAAGATGAGGCCTCGACACGTGCAGGACGGGGCCCGGCTAACAGCCATCAGCCGTGGGGTGGATGGCCCAAAATGTACTGGTCTCCCGATTCCCTTCTACTGCCGCCTTGCAGGCCACGGGGGGGGGATGTCTTGCCTCTGCCTCCGACCCCCCCCCCTTATCGCCTGGTCCGGACATCACGAATATCAACGCCAGGTGTCGGCACGTTTGCTGAATACTGTAAAGGTTTTCCTACACTTGGCGACGTGCTCGCTGCCTTGAATTCCTGGCGTGAGTCCATGAAGTTTCAGTCAACAAGGCCGGAGGGTGTTCTTCTAGACTGGCTCGCTGACCCGCTTCCCACGTGTGCTTGATATGAGCTCCCCGTTCGGGCCTGAAGCGGCGCCCTGCAGGCCACGGGGGGGATGTCTTGCCTCTGCCTCCGACCCCCCCCCCTTATCGCCTGGTCCGGACATCACGGATATCAACGCCAGGTGTCGGCGTGGGGTGCGCTGGGAGGGAGAGGCGGCGCGAACGAGCCTCTCCCACCCCCACAGTTGGGGGCCCCTCAGCTGCACCCCCAACGCTCCACTCACCCAACAAAAGGGTTCCTCCACTTTTGCGATGCAGCGGCGCTGCACTCACCCGACAAAAGGTCTCATCCACTATTGCGAGGCAATGATGCTCCGCTCACCCAGCGGGAGAATGTCCACTGTTGCGGTGCAACAACGCTTTTAGTTTCCTGGGTCCAGAAACGTTCTCCTCAACTTTGAAGATTCTATAAGAGCCACGGGGGCCCCCGACCCCCGATGAGAAATGACTGCCATGATCACCCACGGAACGACCACGACGTAGCCGCGGGACGTCGGCGCGCTCATGCCGGCGCCGGCCTCAGTCTTGAAATGACCAAAATCCTGCAAGACTACCAACTTGATCAGTTCCGGTGGGACACCAGTATGACCCGGTAGGAGAGATTGTTGCCTCCCACCCCACTTTGACTGATGGTTCATGTCGGCAGTCCCCTCTGCTACCCTTCAACGAAAACTTTTGGACTGCCGAAAGAGGTCCCGGTCCAACCACGAGTTGGTGGAGACATTTTGACTATACTTGGACCTTCCTGACCTCACCCAAAATGGCGCCGGTACAAATGAAACTCTCAACTCCTTGTTGTGCCCCGATTACTCAGCCTTGATATCATGAGATATGTATGCAGTTTTTAGCACATGAATTGATATGGAATAAAACTGATAATATGTTCGGACAATGAATTGATCCAGGATGGGTATTGATTAAACGTTCGAACAATGAATTGACATGGGACGGGTACTGATTACACGTTCGAACAATGAATTGATATTAAGTTCTAATGCATCATTGATTACTGTATTTATTATTGAAGGTTCGAATTGTCGACACTTTTGGTACTTGCTCACAATGAATTATCGATATGATTTTGTTGCACTTGTCGCACTTTTTACTATGAAATCAACGACCACTGACTCTCTGTTATGTTTTCCACAAATAAATACCCCTCCATTTATAGTTCCAGCCTGCTCCGTGGCAGAAACATTGAAAATATGAATGGTCCAGGTTTGTTGTGTGTTTTTCATTTTTGTACAGCATAAAGCAATCGATAAAGATCCTGGTATTTAGCCTCTACTTTATATGCTACCTGTATCAGGGAAGTTGTTTTAAATGCCCCTAAGCCACCCCGAACGAATGTCACCTGGCCCCCCTAGTACGAACGAAAACGACCCCGTACCACTGTAGGTTATCTCTCTTCCTCAAAAATGACAAAAATTACTTTCTAGGACGTTTTGGACATTGATGATTTTCATATGATCTATTTATTAAAGTAATACTCATCTCTCCGCATGAAATTAATTTTCCACATGCTACACAAGTCAATCTCATCTGCCTAAAGTTCTTTTGCAGATTTGGGACCGTTTCCCTTGCCTCTGACTCACTTATTGCTAAGTCATTGGTTGATGTTTTTGCCGGTCGGGGATTATCCACCAAATCTCGAAGTTGTGCTTTAGAATAATTAAGAGGGTGCCACCTCTCCATGTGCCAATGCATGGTATGAATACCATAGCTATATTTTTTTTCGGTCCCTATCGAGCGTTTTTTTTTGCAGATGAGGTAGGTAACGAACCTGGCATTAACTTTCTTTTCATGAGAAGGAAAAGAAAAAAATTGCCAGATAAAATTCACTTTCACATGGGACTTTCTTAGCATTTCTTTCAGAAACTTTTACATCACTGTGTCATTTCTTTGTCTATCCTGGTTAAAGCAATGTCATGTAAATAGTTGTTTAAAAAAATTTTTTTAACGTGTTTACTTTGTTGGAGCGTTGTATATATTTATAAGTTATTAAAGTGTTATAATCCAACAACTTTGTTGGAGTGCTATATATTTTTAATGTGACACATAATTGTGAAGACTTTGATGTACAAAAAGGCATCCCTGGAATCTTCCGCTTCAGGCTCGGTCCCACACACCCTTACAGTGAGAATCCCCTCCCCTCCCCAATCACAATACAGGATCGTTATCAGATAGTAGGAACGCGTCTGGTGTGACGGATCTCATGAGGTGGGGGCCTTGATCTACTGTAACTCCTTTGAACAGGGGTGATTATTTACAGTTGGGGCCATAAACTACATCCGCAGGGCTAGGTGATAGCCTGGGACCGGCCTGGACAATCAGACACAGAGGAAGAGGAGTGTCAGAGAGTGCAGTAGTGAATAGGGTGAAAGGGAGGTGTCGGGCGGGCACAGGGTGTGATACTCAGGGAAGAGCAGCGCAGATGGGGGGAAGTTTATGGCCCATGCATGAGAGAGAGAGCGGGGGTGACCAGTGCGTGGGGGAGATGCTTGCGAGGGTGGGGAGCCATGCTGAGGATCGGCGGCGTGCAGAGAGTGGGTCTGGTCAAGGCATCTAAAATGGCTGCCGTGCACGACAAAAGTGTGGCATTGGAAAAAAGGCAAGATGGCGCAGACAATGTTTATCAATACGGATTAATTTATAACAATTATTTTTAACAATATATTTACTCGCAGTGTCAAAATGGCGATCAACACTTCCTAATTTCCTTCGAATCGAACGTTAACAGAAGTCAAGCGGCAAAAAAAAAAAAAAACGCTCACGCGCAACCGCTGGAAGACAAGTATCAACATATATGAGCCTCCTCAACCAACCTCAGAAAACATAGGGGGTCAGGATAAGTCTCCCATACTCCCTTATACCCAATACTCACATTGCTTTTCCACCATCTAGTAATTTAATTAAATCGAATCACAAAATGGCGAATTCACGTTTCGCTACCAGTTTGCGACCCGGTTCGCGAACCGAGAAGCGCTTCTACCGCGAAAAATCAATTTTTTTTTATTTGCCCCACGAGACCCTTTAATAACCCCAACATCATTCCTAGGGGGTCAAGAGGAGACTACCTTGCCCCCTTTCATTAAATTTCCCCTTCGTTTTTCTGCTCCTCTTGTCTCTCGATCCTACCGAGAGACAAGATGGCGGCCGCACCGGACTGTTTAGAATGTTGATAGACACCGGAGAGCCAATCAGCTTTGCTTCGCAAAGCTCCGTTACGCGAAAAGTACGCGATCTGGAGCGCTATCCAGGACTCTGTCACAGATATATCTGTTTTTTTAAACGTTAATTTCTCGAAATCCACTGGAGCACATATATTGAGACCCAGCAAAGGCACATTGGGCTAACAGTCCCTACAATTTAGCCAAGTTTCGTGCAAATCCATTCAGCCGTTCGAGCTAAAAGTGAGGCCAAAGGCCCTATGGAAAAATGAATGGGAAAAACGCGTTTTGGGACCCCCCTTTTTTCTCGGCCCCCCCTTGACGGAACCCCCCCAGGGGCTGCTCAGAAACAAAATGTGCCATTTTTCTGAAAATTTCAGCCGATTCCGTCCACAAACACCAAAGTTATTAGACATAGAATTTTCAAAAGTTCCATAGAGAAAAAATCCTAACTATATATACCTACTGGCGACCGCCAGGAGGTAATATATATATATATATATATATATATATATATATATATGATAATCATTATTTATGTATATATTTATGTGTGTATGTGTGTATAAATGCAGAATGATATGCACAGGCACATGTATATTTTTATTTTAGGGTTCATGTATTTATACTCGAATACCTATATATATATATATATATATTCACTGAAAAAACCATAGGTTTCACACCAGTTATAGTTAGGAATTAGCATTTAAAAAACCTATTAAATTCACTGAAAAAACCATAGGTTTCACACCAGTTATAGTTAGCTGGAAATTTTACTGATATAAAACCATTGAAATTCCCACGTTATAGTTAGTCGGACTCACTATAACTTGCGCGTGCAATGCACTGCTGATGACATCACATATTACATCACTCATGACATGGTCAGTGACATCACTCATGACACCATCCTTGTGACATAGTGACAGACCTCCTTTCACTATAATGTAACCCTTGAGACACATATTCAAAAATAGAAACTGAAATTTTTTAAAAAATGGAGATACCTATATCAGTTACAACAAGCAATTCAGTAATTCCACTATCTATATACACATCCACTCATTCACCAATAGTTCTATATAGTCACTCATACATATACTCACTCATCATATGAAGTGATACACCTATACATCCTGTTACACACCGACATTCATCCAAAAGTTACTCACACACATATTCACACGTGCAAATAAACTATTGGACATCCATTTATTTGAATATAGAGTTATACACACACTTCCACCTTACTTCTATTTAAAATTACACATATTTATTCTCTTAAACAATCACTTATAGAAACACATACTTATTTAAACAGGAACTCTTACAATCTCTTACTCTCACATATACTCACTTATATACATCAATATTCATATATACTAGATTAAAACATATGTAGTTACTGATAAAGACACTAGTGAGACAGTCATTCACTCACTAACAAACACATATAGACACTCATCCACCCATACAGTCCTGTACATATGTTGTCTTCAAAACACATACAAACAAAGAGTCAGTCACTCATGCATCTATGTGCTAAGTAATACCCCCACCAAACCATATAGACACTCATACTGATACTAATAAAAATATCTAATAACCCATATACATACACATGAGTGGATGTGTATTAGATGGTGATATTACTGAATTGGTTGTTGTAACTGGTATGGGTATATCCACTTTTTTGAAAATATTAGTTTCTATTTTTGAATATGTGTTTCATGGGTTACATTACACTGAAAGGAGGTCTGTCACTGTGTCACAAGGATGGTGTCATCAGTGATGTCATGAGTGATGTCACTGACCATGTCATGAGTGATGTAATATGTGATGTCATCAGCAGTGCATTGCACGCGCAAGTTATAGTGAGTCCGACTAACTATAACGTGGGAATTTCAATGGTTTTATATCAGTAAAATTTCCAGCTAACTATAACTGGTGTGAAACCTATGGTTTTTTCAGTGAATTTAATAGGTTTTTTAAATGCTAATTCCTAACTATAACTGGTGTGAAACCTATGGTTTTTTCAGTGAATTTCATAGGTTTTTTAAATGCTAATTCCTAACTATAACTGGTGTGAAACCTATGGTTTTTTCAGTGAATTTCATAGGTTTTTTAAATGCTAATTCCTTTGTATATCGAGTTTCTAACCTTTTTTTTTTTTACAATTTGCTGTTTTTTTTTAAGTATTCATTTTTTCTTATAATTTTTTTCTTTTGCGCTCTGGGTGCGCGCTCCGGGAAGCTTTCAGCTAAGCTCTCCTGTAAGCTTCTCCGAGAGCTCATCTGAAAGCGCACCCAGAGCGCAACTGTCGTTCGTGAAAAAAAAATATGAATGAAAAGTTAATAATAATGCAAAACATTTCGTACCATACAAATAAAATTAGTTTTTTTTAATATGGAAAATGATTATGCATTTCTATAAAAGATTGATGACGTCACTTCGGCGCGCAACGTAAGTGCCCTCGGAAGCGCATACGTGCGCGGCGCATAAACGCACGGAAAAGCGCCTACGATCGCGCCACGTTTGCGCCCCGGAAGCGCCTACGATCGCGCTGCGTAAACGCACCCGGAAGTGCTCCGGAGCGCGCAGCGTAAACGCATCGGGTCATGTGACCCTCAAATAACACTTTTCATTGGTTGCTAACAGTTTTTTTTTACAATGAATGAAATCCCCACCCATTTCCTTCACTTCTTCTTTCACTTTTGTGACTGAAAGACCTGCCTTTTTTGCTGCTCCATATTCCTGGATTCATCATGGCTGCCAGACCATCCAGCAGTGAAGATGACTTCATTGATGAAGAGCCTCCTACCCCAAAGGTGAAGGAACATTTCATTTGGAAATTTTTTAAGTTTCCAGAAGGCCAGAAGAAGGTGAATGCACCAAAAGTAGAGTGCAGGATCTGCAAACAGGTCCTGTCACGGGGTAACCCCCAAAAAAAATACTCTTTTGGGAACTTTACGATGATCCGACATGTGGAGAGGAGGCACCCCCAGAATTTTGCCCGGGAAAGTGTCAGGGCTCTGGCACAGGAGGTTCCCAGAGATGGGGCCTCTACATCAACAGGAGGAGCAACTTCTTCTGGAAGAGAACAATCTCAGGGGCAGGTAGCAAACATTCAACCTGCATTCAACCATGGGGTCGTCAAATGCAGATACTGCAATCAACTCCTCACCTATGGGGAGCAAAGTGTCCTGCTCATGGTTCGGGCATTGGAGAACCATCACTGCCCTTCCCACCCCTAATTTTTTTCTTTTCTTTTTGCTCCTGTTGAGCAGTTTCTATTCCCTGTTTTTGTTCCTCTTCAGTTAAAAGAAGAAAACCAAAAGTTCTTTTCAGAACTACCTCCAATTCTCATCAAAGAGCTATAATCTTAAAAAATGAAGAGTAAGTGAAATATAGTGCATTGATAATTGAAAGGAGAATGAGTAAGAAAGAACAGAAAGGTATGAGAGGTGAAAGGAAGTGAAGTAGGAGGAATGAAAGAAGGTGAGTGTTAGAAAAGAAAGTTATGACACAGTGAATAAACTGGAGTATTTCTGACATATCTGTAAACACAAAAGTAACGCATTGCAGGAGTGCGTCACAAAAGTGACGCAACTCCAGTAATGTGTCCTTTCACATGGAAAAAGCACCATGTGAAAGGTTTGCTGTGAAGCAGGCGCAAGATTTTGGCGCAACTGCATCCTAAAAGTGACGCACTGCGTCATTATTACCAAGCTTTTTGCAAGGAACACCCCCTCTGCATGCATTATACCTGACACTATTTTTTAAAAAGTGACGCATCTAGGTACATGGGTCACTTTTTAAAACTCTGCGCCATATTGTATCTGCATCAGGTATATTGTATGCAGAGGGGCAATCCCGCGCAAAAAGCTTGGTAATAACAACGTACTGAAATCTATGAGATTTCCCTGCGTCACTTTTAGGATGCTATTGCGTCAAAATTTTGCGCCGGCCTCGCATCACTTTTATGTTTACACATATGTCAGAAATACTGACGTATCTGTAGCTCCTTGCAACATGATTCGTCATACATTAAATATGACACATCTGGAATGTCATAAGGACTGTGGACAGAAAAGTGACGCATCACACCAGCAGTGTAATAAAATGTGCCTCGTTGCACTATATTTAAAGGATGCAACAGCATCCTAAAAGTTACGCAGTGAAATCTCAAACATTTCACTGCGTCGCTATTACAAAGCTTTTAGTGGGAGAACACCCCCTCTGCATGCATTATACCTCACGCAGATATAATGTGGCGCTTGATTTTAAAAAGTGACCCATCTACCTAGATACCTCACTTTTTAAATATAACGCAACGCGGCACATTTTTTTACACTACTGGTGCAATGCGTCACTTTTCTGTGCGCACTCCTTATGACATTCCAAGTAACGCATTGCTGGAGTGCGTCACAAAAGTGACGCAACTCCAGTAATGTGTCCTTTCAAATGGGGAAAGCAGCATATGAAAGGTCTTGCCTCAGTCTAACACCTGCTGTAAAGCAGGCACAAGATTTTGACGCAACAGCATCCTAAAACTGACGCAGTGAAATCTGAAAGATTTCACTGCGTCGCTATTACAAAGCTTTTTGCGGGAGAACACCCCCTCTGCATGCATTATACCTGACGCTATTTTTAAAAAGTGACGCATCTAGGTACATGGGTCACTTTTTAAAACTCTGCGCCATATTGTATCTGCAACATGATTCGTCATACATTAAATATGACACATCTGGAATGTCATAAGGAGTGCGCACAGAAAAGTGACGCATAACACCAGCAGTGTAATAAAATGTACCTCGTTGCACTATATTTAAAAAGTGACGCATCTAGATAGATGCGTCACTTTTTAAATATTGCATAACAATGCGCATTTTTTTACACCGCTGGTGCGTCACAAAAATTGACGCACAGGAAGCGCAAAACTAACAGCGCAAGGCCTTCATAAATATAATCCTGGATTTTCCCCGTGCTTCGCCGGTGCGCGTACCATGCGCTTCCCCCGCGCAAAACGAAAAAAAAAAAAAAAAATTTGAGGCCCCGCGGGGCCCTTTAATGGCCCCCATATCAAACCTAGGGGGTCAGGGGGGGTCTACCCTGCCCCCTTATGGTCAATTCCACCCTTTGTTTTTGCCACCTCTTATGACTAGATTTTACCGATAGACAAGATGGCGGCCGCTCCGGACTGTTTAGAATGTTTACAGACAACTGAGAGCCAATCAGCTTCCTGCGCGCAAGTCGCGTGCCGCGCCTGGAGCGCACTCGGGTGCGCGCACGGGAGAGCGCCTATAGATATATATATTTTTTTGAACCTAAATTACTCAAAATCCACTGGAGCACATATCTTGAGACATAGCAAAGGCACATCGGGCTACCAGTCCCTACAATTTTGCCAAGTTTGGTGGAAATCCATTCAGCCGTTCGGGCTAAAAGTGAAATCGACCGCCCTATGGAAATTAACATGGGGAAAACGCGTTTTGGGACCCCCCTTTTATCTCGGCCCCCGCTTGACGAATCCCCCCCAAACTTTCAGGGAAGGACCGGACCGCCATGAGACCATTTTCCTGAAAATTTCAGGCAGATTCGTCAACCGGCGCCAAAGTTATTCAAAATAGAATGTTGAGATTTAACATTGAAAATTATCCTAACTATAACTACCTACTGGCGACCGCCAGTAGGTAATATATAAATATATATATATACATATTTTTAGAACAAAGAGGGCGGCACAACTGGATACTTTTTACAAAGCTTTAATCACACAAAACACTCCACCGACGCGTTTCAGCCTCACGGCTTTTCTCACGGTCAGTAAGTCCTTTTTTGCTTTTGGTTTATATACTGCCCCATCTTAGCCATTAAGTGGCATTGTGGGATATGTAGTTTCTCAAGCAATATGTTACAAACAATAAAATTAAAATTAAAATTAAAACAAAGGACTGGTGTGCTCTGCTTGTATGAGTATAGTACTCAAGCATCTTAAGGTTTTTTCACTTAGGGCTTTTTACACTTTTAAGTTCTTAATACTGCGTGGTTGGGTATAGTACCCTTTTACAGTCAATTACAGTTCATGCTGAGTTCAATATCACTCCAGATGTATGTGGAGGTCTTCTCCAAAGTTCATGCCTCTGGGATGTTTCGTTCGGAATTGAATTATGAGACGGGATTTCATTTGTCGTAGGAGACGAACTGTGTCTCCTACTCTGTCTAGTTTGGTCAGCATTCTCAGTCCATAGAAACTCATAGCTCGCCAATCCCCATTCTGACAGGATTTCAAATGTTTGGCTGTGGCATATAACATATTTGAATTCTTAACAGCCCGGATATGCTCCAAAATTCTTTTTTTCAGCATACATGTTGTGGATCCTATGTATTTCATACCACATTTACATTCAATTGCATACACCACATTTTTGGATGTACATGTGATGTATTGTTTGATTGGCATGTATTTACCATTGGGTTCCATTACATTCTTCATTTTTTTACCTATTTTGCAGGCTTTGCATGTGGTACATGGTTTGAAGCCCACACTTTGTTCCGTCCACCATTTCGGTTGTTCTTCCATCTGAAAGTGGCTTTTGACTAGTAAGTTTTGCAAAGATGTATTCTTTTTGTATGTAATGGAGGGATGTTTCCCAGCTAGTGGCCCAATGTCTGGATCGCTGGTTATCAGATGCCAGTACTTTTTCATTTTATTTGCAATCAATCCACTCTCTTTGTTATAAGTGGTAATGAATCTTGGAGGATCCTTGTCTTGTGGGGGGTTCTTTTTTTCAATCAGAGTTTCTGCTCTGCTGATTTTGTCGACTTTCTTTTTGCAATCTTTCAATACATAGTCTTTATATCCCCTGGATTGGAATCTGGTTTTGCTTTCAAGTATTTTTTTCTCCGCATCTTCCATTTTTGAGCAATTTCTCTTGAGTCGAACATATTCTCCGTACGGGATGCTTTTAAGCAGTGATTTCGGGTGGAAACTGGTTCCATGGAGAACACTATTGGTAGCAGTTTTCTTGCGGAACAACGTAGTTTCTAGTTTACCTTCTGAGATGTAGACTTTGGTGTCTAGAAAGTCTATCTCCTTGGTATTGGTTGAACATGCTGTGGGGAAGAAGCGGCGGGCTCGGCTGCAGCTGTAAGAAGAACCCACTACGAGGTGAGCGTCCCCGTTTAACATTGATTCCAAGCTAGCGGGTAATCGAAGTGGCTGTAAACATCAGCGGTGAATGGAAAGGGGCGACCAATCGGTCCCCCCGAACGTATGGTGGAGTACCCCGATCCCCCCGGGAAGCCATTTTGGGCGGGAGGCGCGTCTCGGCTGGTATGCCCGAATCGGCGTAGCCGGGGCGCGCTTTTTCCCGCCCAAGAGTGGGTTGTCCTAGACACCGAAGCCGTCCGCCACGCCCCGGGAGGCGGGAGGAGGCGGGTTCACGCCCGCCCAGAGAAGAATAAAAGGAGCCGCAAGGCAAGGAAGCATCCTCTTCTTCCTGTGCTCTGAAGCTGCACCTCCTCGCTGCACGTGAGCTCGAGACGGAACGAAGAGCCATTTTTTGGAATTTGTAATTTCTCTCATTTTCTCTTCTAGCACTGCAAATCATGCCGGGCAAGAGAGTCGCAAAGAAGGTCAGCACCGACCAGATGCTCCGGATGTTGATGAAGGACATGGCAGAGATGAAAAGAAAAATGGCGGCCAGGGACGGTGCGGGAAGGCCAAAGAGACCCAATCCGACGGAGGCCCCGGCCGGCAGAAGGAAGAGGGCCAGGAATGAGTCAAACGAAGACGAGGCCCCAGTTCCGGATGCTCCCCCGATGAGCCCTCCGAGACCAGCGGAGATTCCCGCGCCGGCTCCTGCTGAGGGTCAGCAGATCCCCGTTGTGGTTACCCCAGTGGACGAAGGGGACATGCCCCCGGAATTGGCCGCTCAATTGGCGGCATGGCTGGGTAATAGCAGCGGGCGTCCCGTGGTCCCGGGGGACACGGCTGAGGAAGCCAAGCAATTAATAAGGCAGTTGCGGCAGTCTCGAGAGGCCGCGAAACCTCCTTGTCCTTTTATTTCCCCGCAGACTCCAGTAGAGCAACCCGCAGCAGGCACAAGTTCGGCAACAACGGCAGTCACAGCTTCTAGCTCAGGTAAGCAGCTAATGCCGATTGCGGGGAAGGGGTCGGTACCCTCGAGAAGGGAGAGATTGGCTCAGCATATTCCGATGGAGTTAAAAGAACGGATATGGGCTGAGAAATATGTAAACATGTTCTCCTTACTAACCGACCACTATGAGATCGAGCATGTGAAAGTTCAGAAGGAACTCATGCATCCGAGTGTTTGGCGCGCAAAAATGGCCGCCTTTAGAGTCGATGAGACGATAGGTAACTGGGGTAGAGCATTTAGTATATTCACTTCAATTATGGGGGAACGGAGACCCGATTTGTTGACCGAGTTACCTGTGTACCAGTCACGTATTATGGAATTTTCGCAGACATATGGTGGCAATGAGTGGTTTTGTTATGATAATATTTTTCGTAAGTCCAAAGAGTTTGATGCATCTCTGACGTGGGATTGTTATGACTCCATTTCTTGGCAGAGGATGGAACAATCGGGCATGCTGAAGGCGCCATTGTTGGGGGGGGGGGGCGGGGGTGAACTTTCCCGCCAATCATCCGGGGCGCCCTTTCGGACTGGAGCAAGTAACGAGCATCACCCAAAGCCGAACGGCAATACAGGTAAAAAAGGGGTATGCTGGAACTTTAACAGGGGAAAGTGTACGAGGCCCCACGGGTCATGCAAGTTTAGGCATGAATGTGGGGGGTGTGGACAGTCTTCGCATCCCGAGACCATGTGCAGAGCCAAAACTGGTGATAACGGCAGTAGGGGAAGCGCCAAACAGGTCTGACATAGTCCGAGGGGCGGCTTTACCTACACCGGTAGATACCATGGCAATGATTCCTTGGCTCAGCGAATACCCTGATCATGTCTCCGCTGGGGTGTTGCGAGACGGTTTTTCTTACGGTTTCCGCATCCCGGTGGGGAATTTTCAGGGTAAAGCACAATGTAAGAACCAACTTTCGGTCCTACATAATACGGCAGTAGTGCAAGCGAAGATCGGGAAGGAAGTAGCCCGGGGTCGGGTGGCGGGACCATTCAACACGCCACCAGTTCCTAATTTTGTTTGTTCACCGTTGGGAGTGGTCCCCAAGAAGGACCCGGGTGAGTTTAGACTAATACATAATTTGTCAGCCCCGAGGGATTTGTCAGTTAATGATGCAATATACCCAGAGCTTTGTTCGGTGCGGTACGCATCCTTCGATGATGCGGTCGCCATGTTGAATCGCCTGGGGCCCGGAGCGCTGATGGCCAAATCTGACATTGAGTCCGCGTTCCGGTTGCTCCCGGTACACCCGGACGATCAGCGTCTCCTGGGCTTCATGTTTCAGGGGCGCTATTACATGGATAAATGTATGCCAATGGGCTGTTCCATATCGTGTGCTTATTTTGAAAAATTCAGTTGTTTCCTACAATGGGCTTTCACAAGGATTACGGGTTGTCAACATGTCATGCATTATCTAGACGATTTCCTGTTTCTGGGGGCAGCCGGGGACACAGAATGTGCACAGGCTCTTAAAGAATTTTGTGATTTAATGAGTCAGTTTGGTGTGCCATTGGCGCCAGGTAAGACTGTGGGGCCCTCAACTTCGCTCGAGTTTCTTGGAATAGAGCTCGATTCCGAAGAAGGTTGCTTCCGGTTGCCAGTAGAAAAGGTGCGGAAATTCAGGGCTTCGCTTGAAGCATGTATTAGAGAAACTAAGGTGAACTTGCATCAATTGCAGCAGGTTGTGGGCCAGTTGAATTTTGCCCTTAGGATAATGCCGATGGCCCGCCCCTTTTCACGCTCGATTGCACAAGCCATGGTCGGTCTTAAAGAGGGGCATCACCGCACGAGACTCTCGGCCGAGATTCGTCAGGACATGCGCATTTGGTTGGCATTCTTGGCGGATTTCAATGGTCGGGTTGTCTGGACGAGGCCGTCGGTGTCCTCCGAAGAGTTGGGGCTGTGGACAGATTCGGCAGGGAGTATGGGCTTTGGCGCCATATTTGGCAATCACTGGTCGGCTCAAACATGGCCGTCATGGTGGCACGAGGGTGGGCTAACAAGTAACATTGCCTTTCTCGAACTGTTCCCTATTCTGGTGGCTTTGAAAACATGGCCTGAGGGGTTTAGGGATCACTCTGTGGTGTTCTGGTCTGATAACATGACCGTGGTTGAGTGTATCAATAGTCAGGCAGCACGATGCAAATGGGTTCTGAGGTTGCTCAAGGAAATTGTTTTACTAAGTATGCAATTGAACGTGCTCTTTAGAGCGAGGCATGTGCCAGGAGTGCTGAATCAGGCTGCTGATGCGCTTTCTCGTTTCCGTATGCAGGCCTTCTGGGGTTTTCTGCCCACAGCGGACCCGGTGGCGGCACCATTTCCCGAAGCTCTCTGGTCTCTCGGTGCCCCGAACTACAAAACCTCGTGGGAGAGAGTTTAGCACCCAGGACAAGGAAGGCATATGAAGGGGCGTTCCGTTCCTATTTGTCCTTTTTGGGTTCAGCTAGGGGAGAGCATTGGGGTCAGGAAGAATTTGTCATAGAGTTTTTACTCTCTACGCAGGGCAGGTAAATTGGTGGCCACGGCCCTGAGGCATCGGGCTGCCATTTCCTTCATGGCGCGGGCTCATGGGATACAGGACCCTACAGCGTCTTTTGTGGTACAGAAAGCGCTGCGCGGGTGGCAAGGCCTTGAGGGTCGCAGAGTAGATGTTAGGCACGCGATAGGTCTGGATAGGTTGGCCCTATTGCTGTCCGTACTTCCTGCTACTTGTTCATCCCAGGCGGAAACAGTGTTATTCCGGGCCGCTTTTGCATTAGCATTTCATGGGGCTATGCGGGTAAGCGAACTGGTGGCAAAGAATAAGCAGGATACGGGGGGTGGACTGTGCCGAGAGCACGTTCAAGTAAAGGGGGAGACAATGATTGTCTCGTTTGTCAGGTCCAAAACCGATCAAGGCGCGATCGGGGATAGTGTAGTAGTCCAGCGGATCCCCGGATCTCCCATGTGCCCGGTTGCATGTGTCGAGGAATATTTGACGCAAAGGGCGGCATCATTGGGAGGGACCTTGCTGAGACATGCAGATGCCACTCCACTGACGAAGTTTCAGTTCCAGCGGGTGCTTGCAATGGCAATCTCGGCCGCGGGCCTGAACCCGGGCGAGTTTGGGACCCATTCCTTTCGGATAGGGGCTGCTACAGAGGCTACAGCCAGGGGTCTGAGTGTTGAAAAAGTGAAACAGTTGGGGCGTTGGTCCTCGAATTGTTACAAAAGGTATGTGCGATTGCACATGTTGTGAAGCTGATATCATGTACTCACGCTTCTTGTTTTGTTTTGGTTACAGTTTCGCAAACCTACGAGGCGGGGCGGACTGTGCAGTCGGCCCGACACCTGGGAACCAGCGGTCAGAGATCACCGGCTGATGAAAAAGTGGTGTGGGTCGTGGGCCACTCATACGTGAGGCGTGCCGGGGGCGTATTCAAAGCAGGTGACATGATTCACACAGCTGGGGAATACGGGTACAGGGTGACCTTCTACGGAAGGGGCGGGCTCTGTATTGACCAATTTCAATCTTTTCTTGAGGGTTTGTTAGGGCGGACAAGGTCACCGCCAGCTATAATCATAGTACATCTTGGGGGCAATGATTTGGTGACCACTGGTAGACGACTGCTTCTCGAGGCGATACTATCCACAGTAAGTTGGTTGGCGAGGAGGGTTCCAGGGTGCACAATTGCATGGTCCCATATGATTCCACGAAAGGTGTGGCGGGGGGCTAATTCAGTGTCTGCTATAAATCATTCTGTAAAAAAGATTAATAACAAGCTTGGTAGACTGTTCCGCACCAGTACATTGCATTTGATTCCTCATGGTTGTATCAGGGGAGACAATATGTATCTGGAGGATGGGGTCCATTTGTCCCGGGTGGGGAATTCTTTACTCATAGGAGACCTCGTAGCCTGGTTAAGGAGTGTGCAGCATGACCTTTAGGTAGGAGTTTTGTGGGGGGTCCGGATAGCCGTTCAACTATCCGGCCTGTGGCGGTAAGGT
This sequence comes from Lissotriton vulgaris, assembly GCF_964263255.1. NCBI lineage: Eukaryota > Metazoa > Chordata > Amphibia > Caudata > Salamandridae > Lissotriton > Lissotriton vulgaris. The sequence goes on from NW_028249177.1 coordinate 23,744, forward strand.
CATGATCGGTGAGCAGTCATTGGAAGATCCCTAGGGGGGGGCGTCACCCATTACGGATGGGAGCGCCCGGGGGGAGGTGGCCATTGGCCCCTCAACGGGGAGGCGGTCCCTTCTAAAGGACGGGACGCCTAAAGGAAAGGGAAGGCGGTCAAGGCCCCTCCCTGGATAGGAGGGGCTACGGGCCCCTCCTGGGAATTTCCCGGGGCCAGGACATCTGCGACGGCAGATGTGGTAAGTTGTGTAAGGTGGGGAGGGGGGTCTACGCTACCTTCTAGACACCTCACACGAGTCCTCGGACGACCACGTACATGGCGTCGAGTTAACAGGGGCCCCCGTCAAGACAAGGGAAATTGGTATGGCACACGAGGTGCAGTCCTCTGTGCGGCCGCCCCTCACAAGTGAGGGGGGAGTTCTGGTTTAGGGATCTGACACCGGTTACGACCTTGCCGTTGGCCCTTAACGTTAGGATGTACAATTTCAATTTGAAATGCATTTTTGTAAGGATGTTAGTATCGGCTAGGAGAACCTTTGTATTAGATATATGTTAAGGTTAGCCAAACATCGTAATGTGGATATGAAATTGTACATGATATGAAACTGTTATTTTAATGTTTTGATTTTGTTTCATATTTTAATAAATACGGCCGGGAAGGGTAACTCCCTTCCCGCCTTCCAAAAGTTCAAGAACTGTTTCCGGTTTCCCAATTCTTGGGGATTGTGTTGAGAGGGGGTGGCGGGTATCTCAGCCATATGGAAAGGGGCGACCAATCGGTCCCCCCGAACGTATGGTGGAGTACCCCGATCCCCCCGGGAAGCCATTTTGGGCGGGAGGCGCGTCTCGGCTGGTATGCCCGAAGCGGCGTAGCCGGGGCGCGCTTTTTCCCGCCCAAGAGTGGGTTGTCCTAGACACCGAAGCCGTCCGCCACGCCCCGGGAGGCGGGAGGAGGCGGGTTCACGCCCGCCCAGAGAAGAATAAAAGGAGCCGCAAGCCAAGGAAGCATCCTCTTCTTCCTGTGCTCTGAAGCTTCACCTCCTCGCTGCACGTGAGCTCGAGACGGAACGAAGAGCCATTTTTTGGACCCACCCACCATCCCCTGAAGACAGCAAGTTGTTATGGTATAAAGTTCGTTTTTTACGAAGTAATTTTTTCTTACAGGTTGTTTCTGAATAAAGTTCATGATTCGGTTGCAATAAAGTTGATGACTCTGTGCGGTATGCGTTATTAAAGACTTTCGTCAGAGTGATTAGTAATGTTGTAGATGTTTTAGGTTGAGACGTGATCTGTTTTAGGTAGGAATGTCTCTTGCTTTTTAGTCATTAGTCTTGTCGTATTTATTGTTTGGTCGGGCGGTAAGGTCATGATCGGTGAGCAGTCATTGGAAGATCCCTAGGGGGGTCGTCACCCATTACGGATGGGAGCGCCCGGGGGGAGGTGGCCATTGGCCCCTCAACGGGGAGGCGGTCCCTTCTAAAGGACGGGACGCCTAAAGGAAAGGGAAGGCGGTCAAGGCCCCTCCCTGGATAGGAGGGGCTACGGGCCCCTCCTGGGAATTTCCCTGGGCCAGGACATCTGCGACGGCAGATGTGGTAAGTTGTGTAAGGTGGGGAGGGGGGTCTACGCTACCTTCTAGACACCTCACACGAGTCCTCGGACGACCACGTACATGGCGTCGAGTTAACAGGGGCCCCCGTCAAGACAAGGGAAATTGGTATGGCACACGAGGTGCAGTCCTCTGTGCGGCCGCCCCTCACAAGTGAGGGGGGAGTTCTGGTTTAGGGATCTGACTCCGGTTACGACCTTGCCGTTGGCCCTTAACGTTAGGATGTATAATTTCAATTTGAAATGCATTTTTGTAAGGATGTTAGTATCGGCTAGGAGAACCTTTGTATTAGATATATGTTAAGGTTAGCCAAACATCGTAATGTGGATATGAAATTGTACATGATATGAAACTGTTATTTTAATGTTTTGATTTTGTTTCATATTTTAATAAATACGGCCGGGAAGGGTAACTCTCTTCCCGCCTTCCAAAAGTTCAAGAACTGTTTCCGGTTTCCCAATTCTTGGGGATTGTGTTGAGAGGGGGTGGCGGGTATCTCAGCCATATGCGTCTGAGCGTATACGATACGCGAGGCGAGTTGGTGTATGTCAGACTGGAGAAAGTGAAGCCTCATTTAAAGTGAACCACCTATAAAAGCGCTCTTGAAGTAAAGGTGTGCTGTGACTCTAAACTGCGAGTAAATCACAATAATGGAAGCGCGTGTTGCTAAACGCGCTACAAAAGCATCAACAATGTTTAAACCAGGGGCTGTAGCGGCAGACGTGACCCGCAAAACAAAGGCACCTGAGAGTGAAAATGTCACGTTAAAACAACAAATGAATGCTTTAGAACGTTTGTACAAAAAAGAAGTGAACAAAAGCTGGGAAATTATTACTCTTGAGAATTATGTGGAAGTTAAGCGAATTCCACGTGGATTAAGGATTTTTACCATGCCAACTCATCCAGACACCAAGGAGGAATTGATTCTGGAATGGTTAGAAAATATCACGCTGTGTTCCTTAAACATGATGCGCATTCTCATTAAACACGCCAAAATGGATATTGATGAGATCAGAACAAAAATCAAAGAGATTGAAGAACTGATTTCCAAAGAAACGAAACAGGAAGAAATAACCAAATTAAGATTAGAAATGGAAACAAGACTGGATGCATATGAAGTAGATATACAGGAACGCAAAGAGCGCAAGTTTAAAAGAGATGAGCTTGATTATCTACATGGTCGCATCCTGACCTTTGCGAGACGCTACGACAACTTAAAAAAGAACTTCCCTCCCACCATACAGGCATCCAGTGGCAGCGAATCAGATGCAAGCCTAATTGAAGTGACAGGTGACCAGTCAAAAAACCTCAATATTTTAGAAGAAGTGAAAATGGTGAATTTGGAAAAGGACATCACCAGAGGGGGAGGAAGAGGAAGAACGCATTTTCGGAACAGGGGGAGAGGAAGAGGTGCACAAAACCAACCAAATCCCTCACCAGCACCCGGAAAAACCCGCAGGTCCAAGCAATGAAAGAAGGCAATACCCCCTACGCAACAGGAAGTGACCAATCTAATAGTGAACCTATCGCAATACCAACTAACACAAGAGGAACAAAACGTATTGAATAAAGGTCTATCATTCTGCCCAGAAGCCCATTTCGACTACCCACAAACAAAAATTGACCTGTACAAATTTGTGAGGAAACTGAAACTGGCGAAAATTCACGCCAATAAAGTAACATCAGATTGTGTAAACAATACCACAGAAGAGGCAACGGAAGAAAACATTACTACTACCATTGAACAAATATCTGAGCTAAGAGAGACATTTGAGGCAATGGTTAACCCTGAAGGCAACATCATAACTGATTCCCAAATGTTGGAACAAATGACAATTCAAACTAATTTGAGCAAAAACACTGGATTAAAAAACAAATCTCGATATTGTCCAGTCCTATCGCCAGGAAATAAAATTGATTTGTTCTCGGATGCCATGATGGAAGAGCTAGATAATCTCATCAAAGTGAAAGACAACAAGAGACAAAATCTATCAACTAAAGAAAGAAAGGCAATTCAAAATGTGATGAACAATGCTACCATAACGATAAAACCCGCTGACAAAGGGGGAAATATCGTTATCCTGGACACCAAAGATTACATTCAAGAAGCGGTACGTCAACTTAAGGTCCCACAACATTACAGCAAGTTGAAAACGAATCCTATAGGAAAAATGATGTCCGATCTCAAGGAACAACTATCGGCCTGGCGGGTAAAAGGACTGATAAATGAAGACGAGAGAAAATATATGACTACGGAACATCCAATAACTCCGTGTGTGTATTTTCTACCAAAAATCCACAAGACACTTATTCATCCACCAGGGAGACCCATCGTGTCCTCATGTGATTCATTGTATGAAAAGGTCTCAAGGTATGTTGATAACTTCCTCGCTCCGATTGCCCAAAGCATGCCATCGTACCTAAAGGACACCGGAGACTTTCTGAGAATCTTAATGGATATACCATGGAATCCAAGTTATCTTTTAGTGACAATAGACGCCGTGTCACTATATACCTCAATAAGGCATGAAATAGGTTTGAAAGCCTGCAAATATTTTCTACACCAACGCAACATCAAGGAACTGCAACACACAACGATGCTCTTAAAAATGATAGAGCTATGCTTGACAAACAATGTATTCTTATTCAATAGCGAACTGTATAAGCAAGAATGTGGCACAGCCATGGGAATTTCTTTCTCTCCCAATTACGCCAATATCACCATGGGCTATTGGGAAAAAATGCTAGTATGGAACAACAATGAACAGGAAGAACTTGATCGAATTATACTGTGGGTCAGATATATCGATGACCTTTTCCTAATTTGGAATGGGACCAACGATCAATTTCAAAAAATTCTTTACCAAACTTAATCAGAATGAGATTAGACTCCAGTTTACATGTTCAAACAATACCAAGGAGATAGACTTTCTAGACACCAAAGTCTACGTCTCAGAAGGTAAACTAGAAACTACGTTGTTCCGCAAGAAAACTGCTACCAATAGTGTTCTCCATGGAACCAGTTTCCACCCGAAATCACTGCTTAAAAGCATCCCGTACGGAGAATATGTTCGACTCAAGAGAAATTGCTCAAAAATGGAAGATGCGGAGAAAAAAATACTTGAAAGCAAAACCAGATTCCAATCCAGGGGATATAAAGACTATGTATTGAAAGATTGCAAAAAGAAATTCGACAAAATCAGCAGAGCAGAAACTCTGATTGAAAAAAAGAACCCCCCACAAGACAAGGATCCTCCAAGATTCATTACCACTTATAACAAAGAGAGTGGATTGATTGCAAATAAAATGAAAAAGTACTGGCATCTGATAACCAGCGATCCAGACATTGGGCCACTAGCTGGGAAACATCCCTCCATTACATACAAAAAGAATGGAAAGGGGCGACCACTCGGTCCCCCCGAACGTATGGATGAGTGCCTCGATCCCCCCGGGAAGCCATTTTTGGGCGGGAGGCGCGTCTCGGCTGGTATGCCCGAAGCGGCGTAGCCGGGGCGCGCCTTTTCCCGCCCTAGAGTGGGCTGGCCTAGACACCGACGCAGCCAGCCACGCCCCCGGGGCGGGCAGGGGCGGGTTTTCGCCCGCCCTGAAGACGGATAAAAGAAGGCGCAAGACCAGAAGACGTCCTCTTGTTCTTGTGCTCCGAAGCTGCACCTCCTCGCTACACGTGAGCTCGGGACGGAACGAAGAGCCAATTTTGAGCGTTTTGATCTTTTTCTTTGTCTTTCAGAAGACTTCGTCGGAGAGATGCCCAAGAAAGGCCCAAAGAGAATGACGACCGAGCAGATGGTTCGGCCCCTTTTTAAGGATATGTCCGACATAAAGAAGCGGCTGGCGGAGCGAGATGGGGAGGAGGGATCGGGCCAACCACCGGCTGGAGGGAGACCTAAGAGATCGAAAAGGGTTCCAGCTGGGGGGGACGCCCCGGCTCCCTCTGCCCCGCTCGAGGCGCCGACCCCAGTACCGATCGAGGGGAATCCAATCCCCGTTGTCGTCACCCCGACACCTAAGGAAGACATGCCCCCCGAGCTGGCAGCACAGCTAGCGGCATGGTTGGGGGATAGCAGTGATGGCGCCACGGCTGCTGAGGCACAGGCGCTGATCAAAAAACTTCGCAGAAGAAGGAGGCAGCTAGAGTGGCCGCACCGTTGGCAGGGATAGACAAGCCGCAAGCGGCAGAAGCTGCGTCCGGTTCAGGTAAGCGGCCATTGCCGATTGCACGGGACGAGTCAGCACCCTCTCGTAGAGAGAGATTGGGACAGCATGTGCCTTTAGCCATAAAGGAAAAGATCTGGGCAGGGGAATACGTGAATATTTTTTCCTTGCTTGTTGATCATTACGATGTGGAGCATGTAAAAAGTCAGAAGGACCTAATGCATCCGAGTGTTTGGCGCGCAAAAATGGCCGCCTTTAAGGTAAATGAGAACATTGGGAACTGGGGCAATGCCTGGGGTATTTTTACGTCGATTTTGGGGGAACGTAGGCCTGAGTTGCTTCCTGAGTTTCCCGTTTACCAATCACGAATTATGGGTTACTCGACGGCGTATCAAGGTAACCATTGGTTTTGTTATGATAATCTGTTCAGGAAGGAAAAAGAACATAACAAGGGTTTGACCTGGGATTGTTACGATTCTTTAACGTGGGATAAAATGAAAGAATCGGGAATATTACGAATGCCATTGGTCGGGAGCAATGTTGTTGACTACTCCCGCCAAAATGTGGGGTCGCCCTTTCGACCAAGTACGAACACCGACGACCAGTCGAGGCCCGCAGGTAATAACGGGAGAAAGGGTTTCTGTTATAACTTCAACAAAGGGAAATGTACCAGGCCTCCGGGGTCCTGTAAATTTAAACACAAATGTAGTACGTGTGGGTCATCCCATCCTGAGTCAGCGTGCAGAGCCAGAACGGGTGAGAATGGGGGCAAGGGAGGCGCCAAACAGGTCTAATTTAGTCCGAGGGGCGCCTCTACCGACCCCGATTGATACCTTGGCAATGATCCCCTGGCTCAGTGATTACCCGGATCGTGCATCTGCCGGGGTGCTGCGGAACGGTTTTACACATGGTTTCCGCATCCCGGTAGGGGACTTTCAGGGTGTAGGGATTTGCAAGAATCAGCTTTCGGTTTTACAACATTCGTCTGTGGTGCAGGAAAAAATTCAGAAAGAGGTTAGCCGGGGACGGGTCGCTGGCCCGTTTAGTGTACCCCCGGTACCGGATTTTGTTTGTTCTCCGTTAGGGGTGGTCCCCAAGAAGGACCCAGGTGAGTTTCGTCTGATCCATAATCTGTCTGCGCCACACGGCCTTTCGGTGAACGACGCAATTGATCCTGAAGTTTGTTCGGTGCGATACGCATCGTTTGATGAGGCAGTAGCCATCTTGAATCGCCTGGGGCCCGGGACGTTGATGGCGAAATCCGATATCGAGTCAGCGTTCCGGTTGCTCCCGGTACACCCAGACGACCAGCGTCTTTTGGGATTCGGGTTCCAGGGATCATTTTACATGGATAAGTGTATGCCAATGGGATGCTCTATATCATGTGCCTATTTTGAGCAATTCAGTACTTTCCTGCAATGGGTGTTTACTAAAAAGACGGGTTTTCGAAATGTGATGCACTACCTTGACGATTTTTGTTCCTTGGCCCCGCCGGAAATCCCGAATGTGCCCAGGCCTTAAACGAATTCTGTGGGTTGATGGGTCATTTTGGTGTGCCGTTGGCACCGGGTAAAACTATGGGTCCCACGACTTGCCTCGAGTTTTTGGGGATCGAGTTGGACTCAAGGGAGGGGTGTTTCCGTTTACCGGCTAGCAAAGTGTTACAATTCGGGTCAGCCCTCCGAGTATGTTTGAACACACCCAAGGTTACACTGCATCAGTTGCAACAATTAGTGGGGAAGTTGAATTTTGCCTTAAGAGTAATCCCAATGGCTCGCCCTTTTTCCCGCTCCATTGCCCAAGCGATGATCGGCCTGAAGGAGGGTCATCATCGCACGAGGTTATCGGCTGAGGTCCGCCAGGACATGCGGATATGGTTAGCATTCCTGGCGGACTTCAATGGCCGAGTCGTCTGGAACAAGCCAGCCGTGTCCTCGGAAGAGCTTGGGCTATGGACGGATTCAGCAGGAAGCATAGGGTTTGGCGCCATCTTCGGCACGAGCTGGTCTGCTCAAAGATGGCCCCTATGGTGGCACGAGAAGGGGCTAACGAGTAATATCGCTTTCCTTGAATTATTTCCCATTCTCGTTGCCCTGAGAACCTGGCCAGAAGGTTTCAGGGATCATTCTGTAGTCTTTTGGTCCGACAATATGACCGTGGTAGAGTGCATCAACAGTCAGTCAGCCCATTGTAAATTGATTTTGAGGCTGCTCAAAGAAATTGTCTTACTATGTATGCAACTGAACGTGGTTTTCAGAGCAAAACATGTCCCAGGGGTGATGAATCAGGCTGCTGATGCACTGTCTCGTTTTCACATGCAGGCTTTCTCGGGTTTCCTTCCTTCAGCGGACCCGGAGCCGGCACCCTTCCCCGAAGCTCTCTGGTCTCTCGGTGCCCCGAACTTCGTCACCTCGTGGGAGAGAGTCTAGCACCCAGGACAAGGAAGGCATATGAAGGGGCGTTCCAGGCCTATTTAGCCTTTTTAGGGGCAGAGAGGGGGGGTCGTTGGGGTCAGGAAGAGTGGGTAGTACTCTTTCTTATGTCTTTACACAGGGCTGGGAAATCGGTGGCTACGGCCCAAAGGCATCGTGCCGCCATTTCCTTTGTTGCCAGGGCCCATGGCATCCTGGACCCAACAGCGTCTTTCACAGTACAGAAAGCGCTGCGTGGGTGGCAACGCCTAGAGGGTCGCAGAGTAGACGTGAGACGACCGATAGGTATAGACAGGTTGTCCCTGTTACTGGCCACACTCCCGAATACATGCTCGTCCCCTTTTGAGACCTGTTTGTTCCGGACTGCATTTACGCTGGCGTTTCACGGGGCTATGAGAGTTAGTGAGCTGGTTGCAAGGAACAAACAGGATGTGACGGGGGGCTTGTGCAGGGAGCATGTTCAGATCAGGGGGGACGCGATGATTGTCTCCTTTCCCCGGTCTAAGACTGACCAAGATGGGAGAGGGGACTGTACGATCATTCGCAGGAACCCCGAGTCATCCATGTGTCCGGTACAGTGCTTAGAAGATTACCTAGCACAGAGAGTGGCATCATGGGGGGGGACGTTGTTGAGGCATGCAGACGCCACCCCGCTGACGAGGTTTCAGTTTCAACGGGTGCTTGCAATGGCCATTGCCGCAGCGGGCTTGGACCCGGGCGAATTTGGGACCCACTCCTTTCGTATAGGGGCTGCCACTGAAGCTACAGCCAGGGGTCTTAATGTAGAACAAGTGAAACGTGTCGGGCGTTGGTCCTCCAATTGTTATAAGAGGTACGTGCGATTGCACATGTTGTGAAGCTGTATTCATGTACTCACGCCTCTTGTCTTTTGTTTATTTTCAGTTGTGCAAGCTTACGCGGCAGGGCAAACTGAGCAGTCGACCCAACACCAGGCCAGCGGTCGCACGTCACCGGCTGTGAAGAAGGAGGTGTGGGTCGTGGGCCACTCATACGTGAGACGGGCCGCAGACGTATTCAAAGCAGGTGACATGATTCACATAGCTGGGGAATACGGGTACAGAGTGTCCTTCTACGGAAGGGGCGGTCTCTGTATTGACCAGTTTCAGGAATTTTTTGAGGGCCTGTTAGGGCGGATGAGGTCACCGCCGTCCATAGTCATAGTACATTTGGGGGGCAATGATTTGGTCACCACCGGTAGACGACTGCTCCTGGAGGCTATGCTTTCCACGGTAAGTTGGTTAGCGAGGAGAGTTCCGGGGTGCCTAATTGCGTGGTCTCATATGATTCCACGAAAAGTGTGGCGGGGGGCTATCTCGATCCCTGCTTTGAATCATTCGGTTAAAAAGTTGAATAACAAAGTAAGTAGGTTGTTCCGGTCCAAGACATTGCATTCAATCTCGCATAGTTGTATTAATGATGATAGTATGTATCTGGGGGATGGTGTGCATCTGTCGAGGGCGGGGAACGAGTTACTCATAGGAGACTTCCTAGCCTGGTTAAAATCTTTAAAGCATGACCTATAGGTAGGAGTTTTGTGGGGGGTCCGGATAGCCGGTCAACTATCCGGACCTGTGGCGGTAAGGTCATGATCGGTGAGCACTAATTGGTAGATCCCTATGAGTGGGCGTCACCCAACACGGATGGGAGCGCTCGGGAGAGGTGGCCATTGGCCCCTCAGTGGGGAGGCGGTCCCGTCTAAGGGCGGGTCGCCGGAAGTAAAGGAAAGGCGGTCAAGGCCCCTTCCTTTGTAAGGAGGGGTTACAGCCCCCTCCTGGGGAATTTCCCGGGGCTAGTGTCATCTGCGACGGCAGATGCGGTAAGTTGTGTGGGGTGGGGAGAGGTCAACGATACCTTCTAGATACCACACACAAGTGTTCGAACGACCTTTAAATGGCGTCGAGTCTTAAGTGCCCCCGTCAAGTCAAGGGAAATTGTTAGTAGTTGCACTTGTGGTAAGCCCCTGTGCCATCGCCCCTCCTAAGTGGGAGGGGTAAGTCTGGTTAGGGATCTTGACACCGGTTATGACCTTGCCGTTGGCCCTTAAACGTTAGGATGTACAATTTCAGTGTTCTTAGAGAATGTTTTTTAGGATGCTACTTCGGCTAGGAGAACCTCTGTATTAGAGATTATGTTAAGGTTAGCCAAACATCGTAATGTGATAATGAAATTGTACATAACATGAAAACGTTTAATGTTTTAATTTTTTGTTTTAATAAATACGGCCGGGATGGTCACTCCATCCCACATCCAAAAACTTTAAGAACAGTTTCCGGTTTCCCTTCCTTTTGGGGATTGTGTTGAGAGGGGGTGGCGGGTATCTCAGCCATATGGAAAGGGGCGACCACTCGGTCCCCCCGAACGTATGGATGAGTGCCTCGATCCCCCCGGGAAGCCATTTTTGGGCGGGAGGCGCGTCTCGGCTGGTATGCCCGAAGCGGCGTAGCCGGGGCGCGCCTTTTCCCGCCCTAGAGTGGGCTGGCCTAGACACCGACGCAGCCAGCCACGCCCCCGGGGCGGGCAGGGGCGGGTTTTCGCCTGCCCTGAAGACGGATAAAAGAAGGCGCAAGACCAGAAGACGTCCTCTTGTTCTTGTGCTCCGAAGCTGCACCTCCTCGCTACACGTGAGCTCGGGACGGAACGAAGAGCCAATTTTGACCCACCCACCAGCCCCTGAGGACAGCAAAGTTGTTGTGCAATAAAGTGAATGGATAAGTTTGTTTTTCCGTTTCGTTTACAGGATATAACAGTATCAGTTTGTGGTTAATAAAGATGGTGAATATCGTTTAGGTTGTTACGATTAAAGTGATTTGATGTGATGTTGCATTTTTAGCATGTTCCTTCGGTCGTAGCGACCAATGTTTTCATAGGTTGAAGAACTGTCGTATTTAATTTTGGTAGGCGGTAAGGTCATGATCGGTGAGCACTAATTGGTAGATCCCTATGAGTGGGCGTCACCCAACACGGATGGGAGCGCTCGGGAGAGGTGGCCATTGGCCCCTCAGTGGGGAGGCGGTCCCGTCTAAGGGCGGGTCGCCGGAAGTAAAGGAAAGGCGGTCAAGGCCCCTTCCTTTGTAAGGAGGGGTTACAGCCCCCTCCTGGGGAATTTCCCGGGGCTAGTGTCATCTGCGACGGCAGATGCGGTAAGTTGTGTGGGGTGGGGAGAGGTCAACGATACCTTCTAGATACCACACACAAGTGTTCGAACGACCTTTAAATGGCGTCGAGTCTTAAGTGCCCCCGTCAAGTCAAGGGAAATTGTTAGTAGTTGCACTTGTGGTAAGCCCCTGTGCCATCGCCCCTCCTAAGTGGGAGGGGTAAGTCTGGTTAGGGATCTTGACACCGGTTATGACCTTGCCGTTGGCCCTTAAACGTTAGGATGTACAATTTCAGTGTTCTTAGAGAATGTTTTTTAGGATGCTACTTCGGCTAGGAGAACCTCTGTATTAGAGATTATGTTAAGGTTAGCCAAACATCGTAATGTGATAATGAAATTGTACATAACATGAAAACGTTTAATGTTTTAATTTTTTGTTTTAATAAATACGGCCGGGATGGTCACTCCATCCCACATCCAAAAACTTTAAGAACAGTTTCCGGTTTCCCTTCCTTTTGGGGATTGTGTTGAGAGGGGGTGGCGGGTATCTCAGCCATATACATCTTTGCAAAACTTACTAGTCAAAAGCCACTTTCAGATGGAAGAACAACCGAAATGGTGGACGGAACAAAGTGTGGGCTTCAAACCATGTACCACATGCAAAGCCTGCAAAATAGGTAAAAAAATGAAGAATGTAATGGAACCCAATGGTAAATACATGCCAATCAAACAATACATCACATGTACATCCAAAAATGTGGTGTATGCAATTGAATGTAAATGTGGTATGAAATACATAGGATCCACAACATGTATGCTGAAAAAAAGAATTTTGGAGCATATCCGGGCTGTTAAAAATTCAAATATGTTATATGCCACAGCCAAACATTTGAAATCCTGTCAGAATGGGGATTGGCGAGCTATGAGTTTCTATGGACTGAGAATGCTGACCAAACTAGACAGAGTAGGAGACACAGTTCGTCTCCTACGACAAATGGAATCCCGTCTCATAATTCAATTCCGAACGAAACATCCCAGAGGCATGAACTTTGGAGAAGACCTCCACATACATCTGGAGTGATATTGAACTCAGCATGAACTGTAATTGACTGTAAAAGGGTACTATACCCAACCACGCAGTATTAAGAACTTAAAAGTGTAAAAAGCCCTAAGTGAAAAAACCTTAAGATGCTTGAGTACTATACTCATACAAGCAGAGCACACCAGTCCTTTGTTTTAATTTTAATTTTAATTTTATTGTTTGTAACATATTGCTTGAGAAACTACATATCCCACAATGCCACTTAATGGCTAAGATGGGGCAGTATATAAACCAAAAGCAAAAAAGGACTTACTGACCGTGAGAAAAGCCGTGAGGCTGAAACGCGTCGGTGGAGTGTTTTGTGTGATTAAAGCTTCGTAAAAAGTATCCAGTTGTGCCGCCCTCTTTGTTCTAAAATTAATACGGGGCTATGATCCAGCTCCCGGGTTGAGCACACACTGCTGAGCGCTCTCAGGCTTGAAAGGATCGCTTTGGATTGATATATATATATATATATATATATATATATATATATATATATATATATATATATATATATATATATATATATATATATATATATATATATATATATACAACTACCTATTTAAACCATAATAAACTATTATTGCCCATTTGCACATGGTGGGATGTCGTTGTGTTGGAGCTGGGGTTGGAGAGTTCCTTCACGATGTTGAAGAGCTCCTTGCTATTGTGTGCGTTGTTGTCGAGGCGGTCTTTGAAGGAGGTCCTCTTGGCCGCCCTGATGAGGTGGTGGTGGTTACGGATGGTGTCCTTGTGTGCTGTGTGGCTGTCCGGAGTTTGTTCACTGTGCCATTCCTTCTCTAGTTTCCGGCAGGCTTGCTTGGAGGCAAGGAGTTCTGGGGTGAACCAGCAGGCCCTCTTACTGGTGTCTCTGGAGGGGGTTTCTTCAGCGTGGCGAGGGTGTTGACACAGTCCTCGATCCAGCATCTGAGACTGTGGGCAGCATTGTCGGTGTTGGAGGGTTCGGTGGGTGGGCTGAGAGCGAGGTTTGCATGTCGTTGGTCTTCAGTGATTTTGCTCCAGAAGCGGCGGGAATCTGTTGGGTGCGGTGGTGTGTGGTGGGTTTCTGGAAGATGAAGTGGATGCAGCGGTGGTCGGTCCAGAGGAGTTCGGTGGTGTGGCTGACGGAGACGTGCAGGCTTGAGGAGAAGACGGGGTCGAGCGTGTGGCCGGCGGAGTGGGTGGGCGTTGTGACGAGTTGCTTCAGTCCGAGGATGTCGAGGTTATTGATCAGGGTTGTGGAGTTGTTGTCATTGTTGTTCCCAAGGTGAAAGTTCAGGTCTCCGAGGAGGATGTTGTCGGTGGAGGTCAGGGTGTGCATGCTGATGAAGTCGGTGATGGAGTCGCTGAACTGGGGACAGGGTCCGGAAGGTCGGTACACGAGGGTGCCTCTGAGGGTGGAGTTAGGGTCTGTGTGAATCTGGAGCATATTATGTGCAACAGCCAGTTTTATCAACAACTCAAGGGAGTAGCCATGGGGGCCAGCTACTCACCAAGTTATGCCTGTCTGCCTATAGGCATGTGGGAGGAGCTGGTCCTCTTGTAGTGTGGTGAGGGTCTGAGCTAGAAGCTATCAACTTTGTACATGTCCTGAATATTAATGACATCAATTTAAAGTTCACTGCCACTATTAGCTCAAGTTCGATTGAATTCCTTGATACCCAAGTGTATATTAGGGACAACAAGATTGAAACTAGGCTCTTGAGGAAGAAAACAGACGGAAATGCAATGCTCCATGTGAGTAGTATGCACCCTAAACACCTTATAAATAGCATACCGTATGGAAAAATGCTACGATTAAGGTGAATCTGTAGTAATGAAAATTACCTAGCGGTAGCTCAAAACAACAGTAAAAAAAGATTCCTAGAGAGAGGGTTTCAGGAAAAATCGATCAACAGGGCCATTATGAAATCTATGGAGTATAGCAAAATAAATGCCGTAAAAGAGAAATAGGGTAACAATAAAAAAACAGGAAGACAATGCCTTTCGTATTATTATAAAATACAGCAACCAACATAGATCAGTACAGAAAATCATACAGAAAAATGAGGTCATGGTACTCTGTGACCCAATAATTGGACCCCTGTTCCACAGAGAGTATCTATTACATATAGCCGAGCCCCCTCAACACGTGGCGAGACAGTAAAAATTAGCCCAGAGGTGATAGAAAGTGGAAATTGGTTACCATTGAGAAAAGGCTTCTATAGATGCAAAATGTGCAAGACATGAACACATGGTATCAGTAAAAACACCTATACTACACCATTCAGTGCAGCGAGTATAAGATCACCAAACTTCTTACCTGCAGAACGGAATTCGCCATATATGTGCAGCTATGCCCTTGTGGTCTGCAGTATATTGGCAGCACGGTTCTGCAGGTGCATACACATATTCTCCAACATTTGCCAATCAAGATAACACCTATCCGGTGGCGCGCCACTTTAAAAGGAAACATAATTCCAACAATACAGATCTTAAATACTATGTAATAGATGCAGTCCCTCCGAGCAGACGTGGTGGGGATAGAGTCACAAAACCTAGGAAGTTAGAAACCAGATACATTCTACAACTAGACTCTAAAGTCCCATCGGGGCTCAATGCAACTGAGGATCTCATACATGTTTGGGATAGGTTACTGAGACAGTCACAGGAAGAGTGTATTTAAAGATATTCATGTTTACTAGTTATAAGATCATCAGATGGTTATGTAATGTAATAAGGAATGAATATTGTTTAACATATATATATATTTAGGATTTTAGCCAATTTAATATTTAGTATTTTACTAATATTTACTGGTGATAATCATTATTTATGTATGTATGTATATATGTATATATTTATATGTCTATATATGTGTATAAATGCAGGATGATATGCATAGGTGGCTCATGTATTTATGCCCGAATATCTATATATATATATATATATATATATATATATATATATATATATATAGCCCCTGCAGAACAGCATATTACATGCACTGAAGCCTGATATTGGTTGGAGTAAACAGGGGAAGACGGATTGTATTTATTTAGTCCATCGTAACCATTACAGCATCCAGATTTCTTGAGAGGTGCGGAATTGAGGGCTTTGGAGTCGGGAGGTCGAGTGTAAACTGACACCTCCGGACACGCTTTAAAAGTGAGTATGTGTGTACACGTATTTAATTTATTTTTGACATGGCAATGTCGAAAAAGGAAAAGAGGAGTGAGGTGGCAAGTAAAATGTTCGACAAACAAATGCTACTTAACAGCAATGAATCGGCCGAGTTGCTAAATACTGGTGGTAGTAATATTTCGAAAAAGGCGTCATGGGACCGGTTATGGAAGTATTTAAAATTGGAGCAGAACAAGTGGTGGGAAGCCACAACTTTACAAAAATACGTTGATGCTGGCAGAGTCCCACGTGGTCTGTGCATTTTTATCACTCCCACCTTTAATGATCCCGATCCGAATCTGGTTGCGGAGTAGGCAGAGAATAATCGTAGCTGCTAAACTACCATATTACAATTGCTGGTCAAGTATGCGACAAGGGATTGTGAGAAGTTGACGAATCTGATTAAAGATATCATTAAACAATTGAAAACAATGTGTGGGGATGATGAATTTGAATGCGACATGGCTAAAATGGAGTCAAGATTAGAGAGAGTAGAAAAAGAAATACGGGAAAAGAAACAGCGCAATTTTTTGCGCGATCTCGTGGGTTATGATCCATTTACGAGGATCTCCACCTGCACCTGGGTATGGTGACGGCGACTACCTCAATGATGGAAAGTACTGAACAGTGTGTCACCACATCTAATAGGACCCAGACCCCGAGCTAGCAGCTATAAACATTGGTATTGAGAATGCACCAGATATGTCAGTAAAATACCGAATTTAAAAGATTTTTTTTCTTAGTGCAAGACAGACTGGCCATTCAAAACAAACCAGGGACAAGCAACCAGAGAGACCCAGGCCGCGTAGGGAAAGGCGGCGGAAGACTAACCGTAACACCAAAAGGTGCAATGGACAGTCCTGTGGGATCAAGAACAAGAGGGCAGAAAAAATTATGGAAAAACTAGAACTTGATAAAAAGACTATGGTCAAACTGTCTGACCGTCCTTCAAACAAATTTGAAATTGAGGTATTGGCTTTAGGATTAACCTTCTCTCCTTCCAGTGAATACAGTTACACTCAGGCTCGCATCGATTTATTCCAATTTGCCCGCAAACTGAGGTTGAAGAAATGGTTGCGACAAGAGTAACATCTGACAAGGACAGTGTAAGTGTAATTCCTAGCAATATTTGTATTGATGATATTGAGATGTTGCATAGTATTAACGAGTTGGGTGAACAACAAGATTTTAACTCGTACATAAACTTAATAAACGACAACATCAGATTAGATCTGAGTTACAACAGTGGCTTTAAGCCGAAGTCAATTTTTTTACCTCAGATACACAATGTGGCCCTTGATATCTTTGAGAAGGGGGTTGTCAAGGGTTTAAAACAACTGTCATATATTCCCTGTAAAACCCAGGAAACCTTACTAGCCAACAACGAGAGGCTATTAAGAATCTTAAGAGTGACACCCGTATTGTAATTAAAAAGTCTGATAAAGGCGGCAATGTGGTGGTGTGTGTGAAGGTTAAATGATCACACTAAATATGAAAGAAGTTTTAAGAGTGTTTACGAAGCACCTAATAAGGAATATCAAGAACAGTTATGGGAATGAATTGGGAGATGCTTATTGGAGCAAGATGAATACAGTTTCCTCTATTGTAAATTCCCGAATATTCCAGTGCTGTATCTGTTGTCCAAGGTTCATAAAGACAATGTGAATCCACCAGGTAGGCCCTTTGTACCCTCAAGGGGAAATAGTCTAGAAAACACCTCAAGATACATCGACCCTTTCTTACAACCGCTGGTCAAAAAGTAGCCTTCATTTGTTAAGGATGCAGGGAATTTCCTGCGTCTAGTCCAAAATATCAAGTGGAATGATAAATGCTTAATGGTGTCAACAGCTTATATACGAGTATACCCCACAATCTGGGTATTAAAGCCTGCAGGCATTTCCTGGGAGAGAGATCAGTGTTGTTCCTCTTTCATACGGAAATGCTAATTGACATGATACACACCTGCCTGAATAAAAACTTCTTTTTGTTTGATGACCAGATGTATCGCCAGATTCTCGTGCCCGCAATGGGCACCTGCTTCGCCCCTAGCTTTGCGTGTCTTTACCTAGGGTGGTGGGAGGAGTAGGTGATCTGGGTCCTTGAGGCTTATCATAAAGATTTGACAGACTGGGCCAGATACATTGACGATATTTCTGTATCTGGGAGGGGTGTCAAAGTGAAGCTGAAATGTTTGTGTCTGCATTGAATATCAACAACCTGAATTCGACATTTACCTATCACTTCAGTGTGAATAGGATTGCGTTTCTCTATGTAATGCTTGAGGCAAAAAATGAGAAGCTTGAAAATACTTTGTATCGAAAGAGTACAGCGGGTAACAGTTTGCTACACGCCTACAACTGCCATCCAAACTATGTCATCCAGAGTATCCCATTTGGGGCCAGATGTAGGTAGCCTAATACCGGACGGTAACAGCCGAAAATCGGTAATTTCGGCAGTTACCAACCAGTATCCATGAAATGAGATGTAGGAGCACATTATTTACTGAATCGGAAAACATGAGCTGGTAAAAATCCGACTCAGTAAATATGAGTCGGTATTTTTACCGAGGCGGAAAATACCGAATTCATAATTAATGATTTCTTATTTTCCGAATCAGTAAATAAGAAACGGAAAAAAATGGCCATGGAGATGTAGGAAAGCTCAAAAATACCAAATTCACAGAAATTCGGTATTTATGAGTCGGTATTTACCATGGATTGAATGCAGGTGGTAACCAGGTGAAGGCCATAAAAAGAGTCCGAAAATGCACCTGTGGAACCATAATGGCGGCTTTCTACGTCATAGCAAGGCGGCAAAGACTACAGGCAGCAGAAGAGAGAGAATGGCAAAGGGAGGAACAAGTGTACAGGCAGAGGATAACACTGTTCCAACTGACAGAGCCTGAAATACTCCAGAGGTACAGGCTACACTCCAACACCATCCAGGACTTGATCAGGGACCTACACCCACTCCTGGAGCACCCAACACCCAGGGCCCACGCCATCCCACCCCATGTCCAGGTGCTATGTAGCTTGCACCTGCTGGCCTCTGGGAGCTACCAGAGTGTGATAGCTGCAGTGGGTGGTGTGTCCCAGAGCTGCCTGTCCCGCTTCTTCAGGAGGTTTCTTGACGCCATGATGCAGAGGATGGAGCATTACATTTCATTCCCTGATACACCAGCCGAACCAGCAAAAACCAAGACAGACTTCTATCACCTGGCACACTTCCCTCACTTGATAGGCTGCATAGATGGCAGCCACGTACCACTCTGTCCACCTGCAGCCACAGAGCACATATACAGAAACCGCAAGTCAACGCACTCCATCAACGTACAGGTCATGGGCAACGCAGGGAACATCATCACAGACATCGTTGCGAAGTTTCCTGGAAGTACCCATGATTTGTACATATTCCAGAATAGTGGAATATACACACGCCTACTTGCCGGGGAATTTGGAAATGGATACCTGCTAGGTAAATCACATTGACACACCATGACACTCACAGCAGATCTATGTATCATGTACATGTAATTAATGTCATTCTTTCTCCCCCCCTAGGCGACAGTGCATATGCCCTGCGGTCCTTTGTGCTCACCCCCTACCTCAACCCATCCACCAGGAGTGAAAGGCGGTACAATGTGGCTCACAGATCTACACGCAACGTTGTGGAGCGCACATTTGGACTCCTTAAGAGCAGGTTTTGCTGCCTCCACAAGAGTGGAGGGGCACGCCAGTACACCCCAATTGTCTGCTGCAAAATCATTGCGACCTCTGCAATGTTACATAATCTCGCCACCAAGGAAGGCACAGAGGTGGAGATCACACACCATGAGGACATTGATGATGACACAGAACTGGCAGAGCCCCATAGTACAGTAGCAGCAGCAGCTGGAGATGGGAGACTGAGACGGGAAGAGGTCACACAGCAATATTTCTGAGTGAGTAATGAGACACAGACAGGCAAAGTTCATGACGTACGTAGTTTAATATTCACTACGCAAGTGGATTGATAGCACACATTCCTCATATTTAAATGTCCATGACTGTGTTGTCACGGTTAACACCACTGTGACCGGTTCCTTGGGTGGAGGGCATAGTCAATGTTTACGGCCACGGGCAACAGGGCGGGACTGCTGTGGCTGTGTGTCAATGTTCTCGGTGTGGCCTGTATCAGTTGCCTGACGCCTGCCGCTCCTACGTACTTCTTGTACAGGAGTGCTTGCGCCACTCCTGCTGGTGGACTCCTCACTTTCCCCCACACATGTGTCGCCCCGAGTGGCAGTCTGTTGTGCGAGCATGAGCTCCATTGCAGAGGTCATTCTGGCCATTCCCACTGATAAATTGGTGCAGCACTGCACAATGGCATCATGCATCGCCACTGACCATCTGCACAGCAGGGTGGTAGCAGTTGCAAATCTGTTCAGGGCTTTTGTCTGTTGTCGCACATCAACACGAGCCTTGCATCTCTCCAAATGGTCCCTGTCCAACTTGTCACACAGGACAGTCATGCACTGTGTTATGTCGAACATGCCAGACGCCATTGACTGCATGCTCTCGGATATGTCTCCAATGCCCTTGCCTATTACATCAAGCTTGTTGTTTGTTGTGCGTGCCTGCCTCTGAACCCCCATCATTTCTTTTGCCTGCAAGGCACTGTACTTTGACCATGGTGGCCTCCAGTCCGCAGAAGACCCCCTGATCCTGACGCACATCATCTGCCTCCCGTGGCCTTCGTCCTCGGACACTGGCCCGCAAAGCTCTGGGAATGGGCTGCTGCTCAGTGTTGGCTGTATCCTGTGTGTTGATGGCCATGTCACCCTCCTCCTCCTCCTCCTCCTCGGATGTTTCCAGTATTCGGCGAGGGGGCAAATCAAGGCGTCTTGCCCTTTCCAGCAATGGCGATGGTGTAGTCGGGGTTGGGCACTGTGCAGCCGCTCCTTACTCCTGACTCCCGAATAACAGAGGGGACTGTGGTTGTGGTGCTATTGGCTCCTCAGGTGACTTGGCTGCCTACTCTTTGTCCTTCCCTCCGTGCAATGTGCTGGGTCCAGCTTCTTCCCTCCCCTTCTCCCTGTCCTTTGCTGTGCTGCGCATTGCCTCTCCTGTGGACAGACATGGACATTGTGTCAGTGGAGTGGTTCACCTGTGTCTCATGATTAAACACACTACTATTGCACATTTGCCTGTCTCTCAATCTGCCTATGCTAGTAGTCTATTGCTTCCCTTGCTGCATGGCATGGAGACTGCTTAGAGGTATCTACCCATGACTACAGTTCCCATGATGCATTTCAGGACATTGGTAAAACCTGTTCTGGAGTATGATGTAGGCACACAGAGTGTGTGAGGGGAATAGGTAAATGGGTTAATGACAATGTACTTGCATCTTACCTTGTTTCTTTGCAGCTCTTGCAGAGCTGTCAGCGTCCCCGATGTCGTGGATGCATTCAGGCTTAAGGGTGGATTCGACCAGCTCCTCTATGTCTGTGAGTCGTGGGGCTCGGTTTCTTCCTCCCCCTGTTGCAGCACATTCCTTGCAGTGGGCAGCTAATTTCTTTTTCGTGATGATGCGGATGTCATACCACCGTTTTTTCAAGTCTTCTAGGTCACGGTGGGTGACACCAATGGCATTTACCTTGCCTTGTATGTCAATCCAGGTGCTGCGCTTGATGGACTCCGCTACATGCTGTGATAGCTTCCCAAATATCTTGCTGTAATTTCTCACAACCTCTGCAACAAGCACCTGCAGTTCTTCATGGCTGAACTTCTGCTTCCTTTTGCGCTCTGCAGCATCCTGACTCTCCATGGTGCTGTGTTGGTTAGCTCAGGGAAGCCTGCTCCTCACTCTGTCCTCCTGCTCTCCTGACTGTTGGTTTCTGCACCTGCATGGGCGTGGCCAGTCCCAGGTACTGGGGAGGGGTGCTTGATTCTGATTGGTTGATTCCCCTGTACCTTTGGGATTGGGTGTGGTTGGAGTTCCTGATTGGTTCCCAGGCTCACATGTTTGTCATTTTCAAATTTCCGAATCGGAATTTACCGATTCGGTATTTACCGATTCGGTTAATTCCAATTCGGTAATACCCATTCATTCCTATGGGCCATGGGCCCGTTGGAATGTATGGGTTTTACCGAATCGGATTTTACCGACTCGGTAAATACCGATTTGAGAGAGTGATTCCGAATCGGTAATTATTACCGATTTTTTATCTACATCTCATTTACCGATTCTGAAATACCGATTCGGTATGACTCGGTATTTTAGAGTCGGTAAATTTCATTTACCTACATCTGGCCCTTGGTGAATTGTTTGGGGCAAAAAGAAATTGTAGCTCCCTTGAGTCTTATAATAAGGAGAGAGATGTTATGATCACACGCTTCAGGGCAAGAGGATACAGTCAGGAGTGCATCTCGACAGCATGTAAAAAAATTGAGGTGAAAAGCAGGGAAGAGTTATTACTCATTAAGACTGATGATACTACAAGTGACAATGCAGACAAAATAAGATTCATTACCACGTACAATAACAAGTCTAATGAAGTACGAAAGTGTCTAGGCAAGTATTGGAATGTCATTCAAACCGACCCTGACTTCCAAGAGTGAGCACTGTTGGTGACTTCCCACAGGCGACATATAGGTGAGCGCAGTCTTTAAATGATACGATGTGTCCAGCTCTATTATCGAAATTGACCGACTTGCAGAGAAGTGCTGTGCAGGGGTTCTTTGTATGTGTCAGATGCAAGGCCTGCAAGTACAGTACTAACTGCAAGCAGGTCAAATTATCTGCTAATTGTAGCATATTCAAAATTTCGAAACATGTTTAGTGTACTACCGAATATACTATCTATGCCCTCAGATGTCCCTGCAATAAATATTACATTGGCAGTACGATTCACAAAGCCAAAATAGCGTGATGGAACACTTGAGGGCCATTACCCACAATGACTAGCAGTATCCCGTTGCACGCCATTTCTTTTCTGACCACAAACAAAATACTAGTCTATTGTCTTTTGTCGTGCTGGATTGTGTCCCCAGAAGGGAAAGAGGGGGTGACAGAATGAAAGAGTTAAGACGGTTAGAATCTAGGATGATAATAAGGTATCAAACATTGCAACTGTCTGGCCATAATGATGATGAAGCACTTGCTGTACATTTGGGCTGATTAGGTGCATTTGCTTGCCATTTTAATTAGCTGTTTTGGAAGTTTAACTGAGGTTTTTACCTACCTTCTCTGATTCATATGCATTGTTTTGTGTATGTTACAAATGTATTCACATCTGAGTAATATGTACATTTCTTTTTAATTTTACAGATTGTCAATTGGCTGACCTTCAACTTGGAGGTGATAAAGAGCGAAAGTATCTGCAGTATGATATAAATACTGTTCTTTTGGTTGTATAGAGTTGGGATCTTGTGTGCGGCATGAGTATTTAATTGGGCTTTATGAGTGGGGCTTTTAACCTCCTACAGCGGGACTTTAACCATGCGAGTAATTGCCCACTGGGGCTTTATGTTTGTTTTTCACAAAATAATTTAAAAAAAAACATTTTTTCATTCTCTTATGATTAATTGCCCACTTGGGCTGTATTTGTGTTCACATATGCAGCGAGACATTGTGAATCATCTTGGCTTAAGTGTTGAGTTTCAGTCCTGTTATCAACCAAATGGGGAATAAGCCCCTATAATGCATTGTGGTTGATGTGGTTCTACCACTAACAGGATATCTGGGGTCACATAACCTGCCCGCATGAAATGATCCCTAAATGTATTTTTTCACCACTGATAAACAGTTAGGAAATACTGAATTGGATATGATTTGTGCAGATATTAACTTTTGCGGGTAGCATTATTTCGAATAAGACAATTAGACAGATAGTCTGTTTTCACTTTTACTCGTGATCAAGAAGCGGACGCTTCGAAACGCGTGAGTGACCTTTCCATGCAATAAATATCAATTTTGAAGCAAAAATGGGCAAAGGCAGGTTGTCTTCAGATCGATAAGACGGCGTGTTGTACTTGGATATATATAGACAACTAGCTATTTAAACCATAATCAACTAATATTGCCAATTTGCACATGCGGGATGCATTAACATCTGTATGCACATCTGAAAACAAACGTCTTATCTGACATCAATGAGTCTGAATAACAACAATAAGAAGAACTATGTCAGAAACATCAATAATTATTTAAAAAAAAAATCTTTACATTTGAAGCACATTGCACTTTACACTTAGGCACTTTTAGATTTCAAAACACTTAGCAGGATATGCATAGAAACATACAAAATAGGATTTAACCTTGTATTAACTTGTAAAAATATATTCGTATTTTACCAGTATTGAAAAGAAAGTCTTGAATTTGCTGCTATTTTTAATGATTTTTTAAATAGCTCAGGCACTTTTGGAAAATCAACAGAAAATTGTGGAAGTGCTTACATGCAAATTTGTGCAATTGTAGAATGTCAACGGATACGTTTTCTATGGTCATGATCACATGGTATCCTGTATACTGGCACATTTCACTTTAAATTTTGCACTTACCCAAGTAACCATGTCATGTGATCAAGGCTTTACGGAGCCGAAACGCGTAATGGTGATGGGTGAATAAATACCTCTGAGCACTGATCTGGGTCCGTGTCTGTGATTCTTTGGATGAGAAGATATCCAGCTTGCGGAGTCCACGTTGTATATATATATATATAGATATATGTATCCACTCCACATGTCTGCATTTATAGATATAGACAGATTCCAGCACGCTCGAGTTTGCTCATAGACATGATTTATTGGCAATAAAGCAACGGTAATGTGTTTCAACAGCCGCAGCTGCCTTTCTCAAACCAATTGTGGTTGCCATTTTAGTTCCTTTATATACATGTTCCTGTCCTTTCGCCTACCTTAAAGTGACAGTGCAAATTCAACATTTAAAGTGACACAGTGCCTTTACCATCTAAAGTGACAAGAGCAAACCGCAGCTGTTCAACTTAATTTTTCAACATACAATGACAATTTAGGTTTACCACAACATGTAATTTTAATTGTTGCTAAAATGCTCGGCTAACACTACCTTAAGAGAAGTCTCAATCGACTCATAGCATTTTCATACAATGTTTATGCTCGTACACCACATACCCAATAAAAGGCAAGTGCCTATTACTGCCCACTAATATCCGAACCTATGTTCAGTAGGGGTCTAAAATTTTGTACGGGTAAGTGCCCATTTAGTCACCTAGTGTTTTAAACTATTCCTATGTATATATATATATATTCGCGCTCAATCCCCTGCAGGTTTGGAACACAATCAGATGCTGTCAACTTTTGTGGAATGTTGTTTGAAAAACAATATTTTTTCATTTGAGGATGTCTGCTATAGACAAATGTCTGGAACAGCGATGGGCACCTGCTTTGCCCCCAGTTACGCAAATTTATTCGTGGGCTGGTGGAAGGAGCAGGTGCCCAGGTCGCTAGAAGTGGATGGTGAAATAGGCTGTGTGATCAAGTTGTGTCGTTATAAAGACGACTTGTTCATAATCTGGCAAGGATCGGAACATACTGCCAAAGCCTACATTGACGTCCTCAATAGGAATGATAGAAATCTGAAATTCAGTGGATCCCTAAGTAACACCTGTGTGGAATATCTTGATTTAAAAGTGTTCATAGTGGACAACAAGATTGAGACATCGCTTTTCCGCAAAAGTACAGCGGGTAACTCTGTTTTGTATGCAACTAGCAATCATCCCACTGCATTAATACAGAGTATCCCCTATGGGGAGCTACTTAGGCTCAAACGCAACAGCACCAGAGATTCAGATTTCAAAACTGCAGCATCAGAATGTATCAGCAGATTCAAGAAGAGAGGTTATGCTGCGGCTACTTTAGAAAGTGCATTACACAAAGTCAATTCATTACAAAGACAAAGCCTACTAATAGACAAGAAGCAAACCACTGCTGATGACAGCACCGAAATGGCTAAATTCCGGCTGATAACCCCATATTCGGCGGAAGCCAATTATTTGAAACATATGCTCAGAAAAAATTGGCATATATTAAAAACCGACAGTTGCATAAAAGATGATATTCCTGCATTTCCTTTGGTAACTTTCAAGAAATCCAGATCTTTAAAAGATATGTTGGTGAAAAGCCACCTGAAGAAAGTGGAAAGGAAACCCAATACGCTTGCAGATTTGAAGGGCTTTCATCCATGTCACCATTGTAAGGCTTGTGCTCACAGCAAAAGGGTAAAGAGTTATGAGATACAGGACACAGGGATAATAAAAACAATCAACAAATATCTTACCTGCAATACCCCGTATGCAGTATACTGTCTCAAGTGTCCGTGTGGACTATCGTATATCGGGAGTATGATCAAGCCTTTAAAACGTAGAATTTTGGAACATTTAAGGGCGATCGACAAAAATGATCAGTCATACCCTGTCGCCCGACATTTCCAAGAAAAACATTCTAGCAACAGACACCAATTAAAATATTTTGGTCTGGATCACATACCCGAAAGCCCCAGAGGGGGAGATAGACTCCACAGGCTAAGAAGACTTGAGTCTCGGTATATAATAGATCTAATGACCAAACATCCTAATGGATTGAATGCGGGAGAGGAACTGGCATCTCATATTGGATTCTAAATGATACCCGAACATACTCGGAGAACAGGACATAAAACTGAGTGACAAACAATCCAACTAAAAAACCGAGTTATATTACTGTGTGACATCAACATGGAAGTAATGAAACCAATGGACATATGAAGCTTTGATTTCACACAAAAATATTCTTTGAAAGCTATATACGAAGATACTTGAATAGACTCATATATTTTGTAATCTTGCAATTTCGTAAAATCCTCAATTTTTTGATACTATTGATATATCACTGTATAAAGTGTGAGTGACCTTTCCATAATGAAATTTTTGAACTGATGAAACAAGAAAGAGAAAAAAATAATTTGTAAAGGAGACTTTGGGAAAACAATTTTTTGTCAAGGGAGGCTTGCCGATCCACGGCCTTATCAACTGCTAATGTCACATAATATGTTCAAGTATATTGATCATGCCGATACACGGCCAAATGATATAGTTTGATCTGGGTATGGAATTCCAAGATGGCCCTGCCTGTAACAGACAATGACACTAGATATCGGGAGTGCAGTTCGAAATGCCTTTATGAATAACATATGCCGAACTAGCGAATTGTGTCAGGATTAATTTTATGGGATAATAGGTAACCCAGGTACTGCTGTGGTATGTAGCCGATATACGGCGTGAAGGCGTGATCACAGGATTATGCGCATAATGGTACAACATAAATACATAATGTGCGCGTAAAAAAAACCTTTTTTGCTTATGAAATAATACAAGCATTTTGTAGCATAACCGAATAGATGAGCTACTATGTACATATTTGTTTACTTGAACATAATGTGATGCACAATGTGTACAACACCCAATATGGCGCATGATTACAGTCCCTTGTTTGTTTTCACCACAAACGTACGCAGAGATTGCTGTTAAAACATGGCGTCTCCCCACAATGTTTGTAACATTGAGGAAGGCGGAGTGCCGAAACGCGTCTGTTGCAAATATAATAAAATAACATCTGAGAAATTACCCCCAGAGTGCGTGGTTTCTATTGTGAGCCTAGTTGAAACCCTGATCAGAATATATATATATATATATATATATATATATATATATATATATATATATATATATATATATATATATATATATATATATATATATATATATATATATATATATATATATATTTTTTTTTCCACAAAGGCTCAGCTTTCAAAGGATCACTCGGCAGCAGGCCAGTTAACAAACTGTAATTTATTGCATTTTAGGAAGGAATCCAATCTCCGTCATTTCTTACATCCAGCCCAACGCGTTTCAGTGCACTTTGCACTTTCCTCAGGGGCAATTGGCAAGCAGTTCTAAAGGCAGTCGAGGTTAACATTTAAGTGATGCAGCCTGGGTGCTTTGTAGCACGTGATCCCTAGACACTTATGGGAGTTGTAGTCATTGCTGCCACACGTAAAGCCCACAGTGGGTTCTGCTAGTCCAATTAATAAAAGAATTTCACAGCGCATTTAATGTTCACTCACTGTGTTTTAAAAGCACTTCAGTGTGCTCCGGTTTTCGGATTCCCCCTGCATTGGTAGCAGCTTGCTGTCGCCATTTCCATCAGGGAAGGTTCCTGCAGACCGGCCCCTCTACCATCCTGAGGCGGTGCTCCTTTCACGACGCAGCTGTCGTGTTGATTTGTTTTTCAACAAAGGCTCAGCTTTCAAAGGATCACTCGGCAGCAGGCCAGTTAACAAACTGTAATTTATTGCATTTTAGGAAGGAATCCAATCTCCGTCATTTCTTACATCCAGCCCAACGCGTTTCAGTGCACTTCGCACTTTCCTCAGGGGCAATTGGCAAGCAGTTCTAAAGGCAGTCCAGGTTAACATTTAAGTGATGCAGCCTGGGTGCTTTGTAGCACGTAATCCCTAGACACTTATGGGAGTTGTAGTCATTGCTGCCACACGTAAAGCCCACAGTGGGTTCTGCTAGTCCAATTAATAAAAGAATTTCACAGCGCATTTAATGTTCACTCACTGTGTTTTAAAAGCACTTCAGTGTGCTCCGGTTTTCGGATTCCCCCTGCATTGGTAGCAGCTTGCTGTCGCCATTTCCATCAGGGAAGGTTCCTGCAGACCGGCCCCTCTACCATCCTGAGGCGGTGCTCCTTTCACGACGCAGCTGTCGTGTTGATTTGTTTTTCCACAAAGGCTCAGCTTTCAAAGGATCACTCGGCAGCAGGCCAGTTAACAAACTGTAATTTATTGCATTTCAGGAAGGAATCCAATCTCCGTCATTTCTTACATCCAGCCCAACGCGTTTCAGTGCACTTCGCACTTTCCTCAGGGGCAATTAGCAAGCAGTTCTAAAGGCAGTCCAGGTTAACATTTAAGTGATGCAGCCTGGGTGCTTTGTAGCACGTGATCCCTAGACACTTATGGGAGTTGTAGTCATTGCTGCCACACTGTTGGGCCTGCGTTGTTGTAAGACATATTTTAACTTTACAGAAACGCACAGTCCCTGGATGTTGTCATCAGTGATGTCATCAGTGATGTCATTTGAGATGTCATCAGTGATGTCATCAGTGATGTCACTGATCATGTCATGAATGATGTAATATGTGACATGATCAGCAGTGGATTGCGGGTGCGCGATATATAGTTAGTGCAACTAACTATATATGAAATTTCAATGGTTTTGTGTGAGTAAAATAAGGTTTTGTAAATGCTAATTCCTAACTATATATGGTCTACAACCCATGTTTTTTTCAGTGAATTTCAATGGTTTTTTAATAGCAAATATCAAAAGCTGTAAAATGTCAAGTACGTGGTAGGTAAAAACATTTTCGTATTTATGCACGCTGATGTGCTTTGAACGCTGCCCCCCCCCCCCTCCTCTTTTCTTTTAGGAGTATTCTCTCTTTGCAGATAGTGAAGGGTAGGTAACACAGGCCTTTTCCCCCGTTGTAATCCATCGTGCCTGCTTCCCTCTCCATTTGATTGATTGTTATCCTAGCATTTATAGTTTTGGAATTGGTTCTCTTTGGTTAATTCTCTATTTACAAACAAGCACAGAGTCGCAATACTCTGTTTAGTCTTTGCAGATAGTGAAAAATTGTTAAAAAAACAAAAGGAATCAAGAAAAATCAGTAGGCCACTAATGGGATCTCTTTTTGACCTAGCTAAAATAGAAACATTATGAACAACTCCTCATGACAAATACGAAACTAGTAAGAGGAACTGAGCTCGACACCATGATGGCTGCAAGACAGCTCGGCTCCGCCGCCCACCCCACCCAAAATAACGACAAACACTATGCAAATATTATAAATATATACAACACACCAGCAAAGTAACAGGGTAAAATGTTTTATTAAATAACTATTTACATGGCAGCCTGCTGCAACATCGATCCAAACAAGCCTTTGTATTTGGGGCTCAAAATCAACAAGTAACAGGGTAAAACGTTTTGTTAAATATCTATTTACATGGCAGCCTGCTGCAACATCGATCCAAACAAGCCTTTGTATTTTGGGCTCAAAATCAACCATCAATAGTAAGATTTTCATAGGTGAGTGTAGGTTCATGGTTTTTCATCCACAGACTAAAAGCCTGGAGTGGGAGTGAAAGAAC
This sequence comes from Lissotriton vulgaris, assembly GCF_964263255.1. Taxonomy (NCBI): domain Eukaryota; kingdom Metazoa; phylum Chordata; class Amphibia; order Caudata; family Salamandridae; genus Lissotriton; species Lissotriton vulgaris. Next base: position 53,531 of record NW_028249177.1, read on the forward strand.
AATAACTAGGTAAGAAGGAAGGCAGAGGTTGTGGGAAGGACTGCTTCGATGTCACTGCCTTGCACAAATGGCATAAGTCCTGGATGTTGGGTGCCATAGTTGAGGGTTCCGAGCAGCGCTTGTAACACTGTCTGAAGCTTATTTGCACCTGCTGCAGCTTCACTATTCTCAAAGTAAATGGGGGCTGTTTGTGGACCTGACTGCATTGGAAAACAATGTGATGCGGTGCCTCCCTGATCCGGTTGACGGAGGCCCCCGAGATAATTGCGCCTGCTCCACACCTTGTCCCACAATCCGTTTGACCTGAAGACATGTCCTCGAATTGATAGTCTACAGTGTTTCTGGATGTTTCAGACTGAAACTGGCGTCAGCATGAGAGCACCACCATCTCGTAGCTCCGTCATGGCCATTCCGCAAGCAATCATGGCAGCCGCTCCCCACCGGAAGCCTGCGGGAGTCGGGGGCCCGATGACTTTTGTAGAATCTTCAAGGCTGAGGGGACGCTTTCGAGAATGGGGCCCAAGCCCTAGCAGGCAAATGTCCGAGTTCAAATGTGTCCCAGTGCCATTTTAGTGGACCAGGCCCAAATCTGAAGAGCCGGCCGCCATTTTAAGAGTCCTGTGGCAGCCGCCTATCGCTGCACCGCAAGAGTGGGCGCAATTCAACTGGATGGTGGGCAAGACGCTGTAGCCGCAAGAGCGGGCGCAACTCAACTGGATGGTGGGCGAGACGCTGTAGCCGCAAGAGCGGGCGGTAAACAGCTGAATGGCGGATGAGGCACAGTGCAGCAAAAGCGGGCGGTAAACAGCTGAATGGCGACTGAAACGCTAAAGGGGCGCCCCACTGCAGCAGAGGAGCCTCCACCTGGGGAGGCCCGTTCGCACTGCCTCCCCCCACCTCCCCCCCGGGTCGCCCCATGCCGTTTTTCAGCCAGCATTGTAGGATGCCAAGACCAGTGCGGCAACTTACTGGACATCACCTGGGTGCCGTCCGGATCTCAGCGCGTTGTGCTGCCTTCGGCCTATTCGCACAACGGACCGCTACTGACGCCACCTCACAGCAGCCCATTGTTTTTTTTAACGTGTTTACTTTGTTGGAGCGTTGTATATATTTATAAGTTATAAAGTGTTATAATCCTACTACTTTGTTGGAGTGCTATATATTTTAAATGTGACACATAATTGTGAAGACTTTGATGTACAAAAAGGCATCCCTGGAATCTTCCGCTTCAGGCTCGGTCCCACACACCCTCACAGTGAGAATCCCCTCCCCAATCACAATACAGGATCATTATCTGATAGTAGGAACGCGTGTGGTGTGACGGATCTCATGGGGTGGGGGCCTTGATCTACTGCAACTCCTTTGAAGAGGGGTGATTCTTTACAGTTGGGGCCATAAACTACATCCACAGGGCTAGGTGATAGCCTGGGACCGGCCTGGACAATCAGACACAGAGGAAGAGGAGTGTCAGAGGTTGCGGTAGTGAATAGGGTGAAAGGGAGGTGTCGGGCGGGCACAGGGTGTGATTCTCAGGGAAGAGCAGCGCAGATGGGGGGAGGTTTATGGCCCATGCATGAGAGAGAGAGCGGAGGTGACCAGTGCGTGGGGGAGATGCTTGCGAGGGTGGGGAGCCATGCTGAGGATTGGCGGCGTGCAGAGAGTGGGTCTGGTCAAGGCATCTAAAATGGCTGCCGTGCACGACAAAAGTGTGGCATTAGAAAAAAGGCAAGATGGCGCAGACAATGTTTATCAATACGGATTCATTTATAACAATTATTTTTAACAATATATTTACTCGCAGTGACAAAATGGCGGTCAACACTTCCTGATTTCCTTCGAATCGAACGTTAACAGACGTCACGCAGAAAAAAAAAATAAAAACACTCACGCGCAGCAGCTGGAAGACATGTATCAACATATATGAGCATCCTCAGCCACCCTCAGAAAACATAGGGGGTCAGGATACGTCTCCCGTACCCCCTTATACCCATTTCTCACATTGTTTTTCCTCCATCTTGTAATTTAATTAAAACGAAACACAAAATGGCGAATTCCCGTTTCGCGACCCGGTTCGTAAGCGTGGAAGGGTATTCTCAGATGTGAGACCCTTGCTCATTGCACCATCAGGATTCAAGCAAACCGGGCCGAAGACGGCTGTAATGCCAGAAACCGGTCCCCAGGAGCTTGTTTCCTTCCCAGTGTAAGAATTGGCTTTTGTAGTTTGGTTTGCCCTGTTCCCATCATGCACTGGGACAGGAACAGACTAATTTGCATACAGCCAGGTTCTGAAACTGGGATGGTGCAGTGAGCTAAAAAACGGTGTTGGATCTAGCCCTGATCTCTTGACTGGGTGAGAGCTTTCTGCTTAATTCAGAGACTCTGTCCCTCACCACCCCTTGTTGTAAATATTTTTGTCCACCCTAAGCGTGGAAGGGTATTCTCAGATGTGAGACCCTTGCTCATTGCACCATCAGGATTCAAGCAAACCGGGCCGAAGACGGCTGTAATGCCAGAAACCGGTCCCCGGGAGCTTGTTTCCTTCCCAGTGTAAGAATTGGCTTTTGTAGTTTGGTTTGCCCTGTTCCCATCATGCACTGGGACAGGAACAGACTAATTTGCATACAGCCAGGTTCTGAAACTGGGATGGTGCAGTGAGCTAAAAAACTGTGTTGGATCTAGCCCTGATCTCTTGACTGGGTGAGAGCTTTCTGCTTAATTCAGAGACTCTGTCCCTCACCACCCCTTGTTGTAAATAATTTTGTCCACCCTAAGCGTGGAAGGGTATTCTCAGATGTGAGACCCTTGCTCATTGCACCATCAGGATTCAAGCAAACCGGGCCGAAGACGGCTGTAATGCCAGAAACCGGTCCCCGGGAGCTTGTTTCCTTCCCAGTGTAAGAATTGGCTTTTGCAGTTTGGTTTGCCCTGTTCCCATCATGCACTGGGACAGGAACAGACTAATTTGCATACAGCCAGGTTCTGAAACTGGGATGGTGCAGTGAGCTAAAAAACGGTGTTGGATCTAGCCCTGATCTCTTGACTGGGTGAGAGCTTTCTGCTTAATTCAGAGACTCTGTCCCTCACCACCCCTTGTTGTAAATATTTTTGTCCACCCTAAGCGTGGAAGGGTATTCTCAGATGTGAGACCCTTGCTCATTGCACCATCAGGATTCAAGCAAACCGGGCCGAAGACGGCTGTAATGCCAGAAACCGGTCCCCGGGAGCTTGTTTCCTTCCCAGTGTAAGAATTGGCTTTTGTAGTTTGGTTTGCCCTGTTCCCATCATGCACTGGGACAGGAACAGACTAATTTGCATACAGCCAGGTTCTGAAACTGGGATGGTGCAGTGAGCTAAAAAACGGTGTTGGATCTAGCCCTGATCTCTTGACTGGGTGAGAGCTTTCTGCTTAATTCAGAGACTTTGTCCCTCACCACCCCTTGTTGTAAATATTTTTGTCCACCCTAAGCGTGGAAGGGTATTCTCAGATGTGAGACCCTTGCTCATTGCACCATCAGGATTCAAGCAAACCGGGCCGAAGACGGCTGTAATGCCAGAAACCGGTCCCCGGGAGCTTGTTTCCTTCCCAGTGTAAGAATTGGCTTTTGTAGTTTGGTTTGCCCTGTTCCCATCATGCACTGGGACAGGAACAGACTATTTTGCACACAGCCAGGTTCTGAAACTGGGATGGTGCAGTGAGCTAAAAAACGGTGTTGGATCTAGCCCTGATCTCTTGACTGGGTGAGAGCTTTCTGCTTAATTCAGAGACTCTGTCCCTCACCACCCCTTGTTGTAAATATTTTTGTCCACCCTAAGCGTGGAAGGGTATTCTCAGATGTGAGACCCTTGCTCATTGCACCATCAGGATTCAAGCAAACCGGGCCGAAGACGGCTGTAATGCCAGAAACCGGTCCCCGGGAGCTTGTTTCCTTCACAGTGTAAGAATTGGCTTTTGTAGTTTGGTTTGCCCTGTTCCCATCATGCACTGGGACAGGAACAGACTAATTTGCATACAGCCAGGTTCTGAAACTGGGATGGTGCAGTGAGCTAAAAAACGGTGTTGGATCTAGCCCTGATCTCTTGACTGGGTGAGAGCTTTCTGCTTAATTCAGAGACTCTGTCCCTCACCACCCCTTGTTGTAAATATTTTTGTCCACCCTAAGCGTGGAAGGGTATTCTCAGATGTGAGACCCTTGCTGATTGCACCATCAGGATTCAAGCAAACCGGCCGAAGACGGCTGTAATGCCAGAAACCGGTCCCCGGGAGCTTGTTTCCTTCCCAGTGTAAGAATTGGCTTTTGTAGTTTGGTTTGCCCTGTTCCCATCATGCACTGGGACAGGAACAGACTAATTTGCATACAGCCAGGTTCAGAAACTGGGATGGTGCAGTGAGCTAAAAAACGGTGTTGGATCTAGCCCTGATCTCTTGACTGGGTGAGAGCTTTCTGCTTAATTCAGAGACTCTGTCCCTCACCACCCCTTGTTGTAAATATTTTTGTCCACCCTAAGCGTGGAAGGGTATTCTCAGATGTGAGACCCTTGCTCATTGCACCATCAGGATTCAAGCAAACCGGGCCGAAGACGGCTGTAATGCCAGAAACCGGTCCCTGGGAGCTTGTTTCCTTCCCAGTGTAAGAATTGGCTTTTGTAGTTTGGTTTGCCCTGTTCCCATCATGCACTGGGACAGGAACAGACTAATTTGCATACAGCCAGGTTCTGAAACTGGGATGGTGCAGTGAGCTAAAAAACGGTGTTGGATCTAGCCCTGATCTCTTGACTGGGTGAGAGCTTTCTGCTTAATTCAGAGACTCTGTCCCTCACCACCCCTTGTTGTAAATATTTTTGTCCACCCTAAGCGTGGAAGGGTATTCTCAGATGTGAGACCCTTGCTCATTGCACCATCAGGATTCAAGCAAACCGGGCCGAAGACGGCTGTAATGCCAGAAACCGGTCCCCGGGAGCTTGTTTCCTTCCCAGTGTAAGAATTGGCTTTTGTAGTTTGGTTTGCCCTGTTCCCATCATGCACTGGGACAGGAACAGACTAATTTGCATACAGCCAGGTTCTGAAACTGGGATGGTGCAGTGAGCTAAAAAACGGTGTTGGATCTAGCCCTGATCTCTTGACTGGGTGAGAGCTTTCTGCTTAATTCAGAGACTCTGTCCCTCACCACACCTTGTTGTAAATATTTTTGTCCACCCTAAGCGTGGAAGGGTATTCTCAGATGTGAGACCCTTGCTCATTGCACCATCAGGATTCAAGCAAACCGGGCCGAAGACGGCTGTAATGCCAGAAACCGGTCCCCGGGAGCTTGTTTCCTTCCCAGTGTAAGAATTGGCTTTTGTAGTTTGGTTTGCCCTGTTCCCATCATGCACTGGGACAGGAACAGACTAATTTGCATACAGCCAGGTTCTGAAACTGGGATGGTGCAGTGAGCTAAAAAACTGTGTTGGATCTAGCCCTGATCTCTTGACTGGGTGAGAGCTTTCTGCTTAATTCAGAGACTCTGTCCCTCACCACCCCTTGTTGTAAATAATTTTGTCCACCCTAAGCGTGGAAGGGTATTCTCAGATGTGAGACCCTTGCTCATTGCACCATCAGGATTCAAGCAAACCGGGCCGAAGACGGCTGTAATGCCAGAAACCGGTCCCCGGGAGCTTGTTTCCTTCCCAGTGTAAGAATTGGCTTTTGCAGTTTGGTTTGCCCTGTTCCCATCATGCACTGGGACAGGAACAGACTAATTTGCATACAGCCAGGTTCTGAAACTGGGATGGTGCAGTGAGCTAAAAAACGGTGTTGGATCTAGCCCTGATCTCTTGACTGGGTGAGAGCTTTCTGCTTAATTCAGAGACTCTGTCCCTCACCACCCCTTGTTGTAAATATTTTTGTCCACCCTAAGCGTGGAAGGGTATTCTCAGATGTGAGACCCTTGCTCATTGCACCATCAGGATTCAAGCAAACCGGGCCGAAGACGGCTGTAATGCCAGAAACCGGTCCCCGGGAGCTTGTTTCCTTCCCAGTGTAAGAATTGGCTTTTGTAGTTTGGTTTGCCCTGTTCCCATCATGCACTGGGACAGGAACAGACTAATTTGCATACAGCCAGGTTCTGAAACTGGGATGGTGCAGTGAGCTAAAAAACGGTGTTGGATCTAGCCCTGATCTCTTGACTGGGTGAGAGCTTTCTGCTTAATTCAGAGACTTTGTCCCTCACCACCCCTTGTTGTAAATATTTTTGTCCACCCTAAGCGTGGAAGGGTATTCTCAGATGTGAGACCCTTGCTCATTGCACCATCAGGATTCAAGCAAACCGGGCCGAAGACGGCTGTAATGCCAGAAACCGGTCCCCGGGAGCTTGTTTCCTTCCCAGTGTAAGAATTGGCTTTTGTAGTTTGGTTTGCCCTGTTCCCATCATGCACTGGGACAGGAACAGACTATTTTGCACACAGCCAGGTTCTGAAACTGGGATGGTGCAGTGAGCTAAAAAACGGTGTTGGATCTAGCCCTGATCTCTTGACTGGGTGAGAGCTTTCTGCTTAATTCAGAGACTCTGTCCCTCACCACCCCTTGTTGTAAATATTTTTGTCCACCCTAAGCGTGGAAGGGTATTCTCAGATGTGAGACCCTTGCTCATTGCACCATCAGGATTCAAGCAAACCGGGCCGAAGACGGCTGTAATGCCAGAAACCGGTCCCCGGGAGCTTGTTTCCTTCACAGTGTAAGAATTGGCTTTTGTAGTTTGGTTTGCCCTGTTCCCATCATGCACTGGGACAGGAACAGACTAATTTGCATACAGCCAGGTTCTGAAACTGGGATGGTGCAGTGAGCTAAAAAACGGTGTTGGATCTAGCCCTGATCTCTTGACTGGGTGAGAGCTTTCTGCTTAATTCAGAGACTCTGTCCCTCACCACCCCTTGTTGTAAATATTTTTGTCCACCCTAAGCGTGGAAGGGTATTCTCAGATGTGAGACCCTTGCTGATTGCACCATCAGGATTCAAGCAAACCGGCCGAAGACGGCTGTAATGCCAGAAACCGGTCCCCGGGAGCTTGTTTCCTTCCCAGTGTAAGAATTGGCTTTTGTAGTTTGGTTTGCCCTGTTCCCATCATGCACTGGGACAGGAACAGACTAATTTGCATACAGCCAGGTTCAGAAACTGGGATGGTGCAGTGAGCTAAAAAACGGTGTTGGATCTAGCCCTGATCTCTTGACTGGGTGAGAGCTTTCTGCTTAATTCAGAGACTCTGTCCCTCACCACCCCTTGTTGTAAATATTTTTGTCCACCCTAAGCGTGGAAGGGTATTCTCAGATGTGAGACCCTTGCTCATTGCACCATCAGGATTCAAGCAAACCGGGCCGAAGACGGCTGTAATGCCAGAAACCGGTCCCTGGGAGCTTGTTTCCTTCCCAGTGTAAGAATTGGCTTTTGTAGTTTGGTTTGCCCTGTTCCCATCATGCACTGGGACAGGAACAGACTAATTTGCATACAGCCAGGTTCTGAAACTGGGATGGTGCAGTGAGCTAAAAAACGGTGTTGGATCTAGCCCTGATCTCTTGACTGGGTGAGAGCTTTCTGCTTAATTCAGAGACTCTGTCCCTCACCACCCCTTGTTGTAAATATTTTTGTCCACCCTAAGCGTGGAAGGGTATTCTCAGATGTGAGACCCTTGCTCATTGCACCATCAGGATTCAAGCAAACCGGGCCGAAGACGGCTGTAATGCCAGAAACCGGTCCCCGGGAGCTTGTTTCCTTCCCAGTGTAAGAATTGGCTTTTGTAGTTTGGTTTGCCCTGTTCCCATCATGCACTGGGACAGGAACAGACTAATTTGCATACAGCCAGGTTCTGAAACTGGGATGGTGCAGTGAGCTAAAAAACGGTGTTGGATCTAGCCCTGATCTCTTGACTGGGTGAGAGCTTTCTGCTTAATTCAGAGACTCTGTCCCTCACCACACCTTGTTGTAAATATTTTTGTCCACCCTAAGCGTGGAAGGGTATTCTCAGATGTGAGACCCTTGCTCATTGCACCATCAGGATTCAAGCAAACCGGGCCGCAGACGGCTGTAATGCCAGAAACCGGTCCCCGGGAGCTTGTTTCCTTCCCAGTGTAAGAATTGGCTTTTGTAGTTTGGTTTGCCCTGTTCCCATCATGCACTGGGACAGGAACAGACTAATTTGCATACAGCCAGGTTCTGAAACTGGGATGGTGCAGTGAGCTAAAAAACGGTGTTGGATCTAGCCCTGATCTCTTGACTGGGTGAGAGCTTTCTGCTTAATTCAGAGACTCTGTCCCTCACCACCCCTTGTTGTAAATATTTTGTCCACCCTAAGCGTGGAAGGGTATTCTCAGATGTGAGACCCTTGCTCATTGCACCATCAGGATTCAAGCAAACCGGGCCGAAGACGGCTGTAATGCCAGAAACCGGTCCCCGGGAGCTTGTTTCCTTCCCAGTGTAAGAATTGGCTTCTGTAGTTTGGTTTGCCCTGTTCCCATCATGCACTGGGACAGGAACAGACTAATTTGCATACAGCCAGGTTCTGAAACTGGGATGGCGCAGTGAGCTAAAAAACGGTGTTGGATCTAGCCCTGATCTCTTGACTGGGTGAGAGCTTTCTGCTTAGTTCAGAGACTCTGTCCCTCACCACCCCTTGTTGTAAATATTTTTGTCCACCCTAAGCGTGGAAGGGTATTCTCAGATGTGAGACCCTTGCTCATTGCACCATCAGGATTCAAGCAAACCGGGCCGAAGACGGCTGTAATGCCAGAAACCGGTCCCCGGGAGCTTGTTTCCTTCCCAGTGTAAGAATTGGCTTTTGCAGTTTGGTTTGCCCTGTTCCCATCATGCACTGGGACAGGAACAGACTAATTTGCATACAGCCAGGTTCTGAAACTGGGATGGTGCAGTGAGCTAAAAAACGGTGTTGGATCTAGCCCTGATCTCTTGACTGGGTGAGAGCTTTCTGCTTAATTCAGAGACTCTGTCCCTCACCACCCCTTGTTGTAAATATTTTTGTCCACCCTAAGCGTGGAAGGGTATTCTCAGATGTGAGACCCTTGCTCATTGCACCATCAGGATTCAAGCAAACCGGGCCGAAGACGGCTGTAATGCCAGAAACCGGTCCCCGGGAGCTTGTTTCCTTCAGAGTGTAAGAATTGGCTTTTGTAGTTTGGTTTGCCCTGTTCCCATCATGCACTGGGACAGGAACAGACTAATTTGCATACAGCCAGGTTCTGAAACTGGGATGGTGCAGTGAGCTAAAAAACGGTGTTGGATCTAGCCCTGATCTCTTGACTGGGTGAGAGCTTTCTGCTTAATTCAGAGACTCTGTCCCTCACCACCCCTTGTTGTAAATATTTTTGTCCACCCTAAGCGTGGAAGGGTATTCTCAGATGTGAGACCCTTGCTGATTGCACCATCAGGATTCAAGCAAACCGGCCGAAGACGGCTGTAATGCCAGAAACCGGTCCCCGGGAGCTTGTTTCCTTCCCAGTGTAAGAATTGGCTTTTGTAGTTTGGTTTGCCCTGTTCCCATCATGCACTGGGACAGGAACAGACTAATTTGCATACAGCCAGGTTCTGAAACTGGGATGGTGCAGTGAGCTAAAAAACGGTGTTGGATCTAGCCCTGATCTCTTGACTGGGTGAGAGCTTTCTGCTTAATTCAGAGACTCTGTCCCTCACCACCCCTTGTTGTAAATATTTTTGTCCACCCTAAGCGTGGAAGGGTATTCTCAGATGTGAGACCCTTGCTCATTGCACCATCAGGATTCAAGCAAACCGGGCCGAAGACGGCTGTAATGCCAGAAACCGGTCCCTGGGAGCTTGTTTCCTTCCCAGTGTAAGAATTGGCTTTTGTAGTTTGGTTTGCCCTGTTCCCATCATGCACTGGGACAGGAACAGACTAATTTGCATACAGCCAGGTTCTGAAACTGGGATGGTGCAGTGAGCTAAAAAACGGTGTTGGATCTAGCCCTGATCTCTTGACTGGGTGAGAGCTTTCTGCTTAATTCAGAGACTCTGTCCCTCACCACCCCTTGTTGTAAATATTTTTGTCCACCCTAAGCGTGGAAGGGTATTCTCAGATGTGAGACCCTTGCTCATTGCACCATCAGGATTCAAGCAAACCGGGCCGAAGACGGCTGTAATGCCAGAAACCGGTCCCCGGGAGCTTGTTTCCTTCCCAGTGTAAGAATTGGCTTTTGTAGTTTGGTTTGCCCTGTTCCCATCATGCACTGGGACAGGAACAGACTAATTTGCATACAGCCAGGTTCTGAAACTGGGATGGTGCAGTGAGCTAAAAAACGGTGTTGGATCTAGCCCTGATCTCTTGACTGGGTGAGAGCTTTCTGCTTAATTCAGAGACTCTGTCCCTCACCACCCCTTGTTGTAAATATTTTTGTCCACCCTAAGCGTGGAAGGGTATTCTCAGATGTGAGACCCTTGCTCATTGCACCATCAGGATTAAAGCAAACCGGGCCGCAGACGGCTGTAATGCCAGAAACCGGTCCCCGGGAGCTTGTTTCCTTCCCAGTGTAAGAATTGGCTTTTGTAGTTTGGTTTGCCCTGTTCCCATCATGCACTGGGACAGGAACAGACTAATTTGCATACAGCCAGGTTCTGAAACTGGGATGGTGCAGTGAGCTAAAAAACGGTGTTGGATCTAGCCCTGATCTCTTGACTGGGTGAGAGCTTTCTGCTTAATTCAGAGACTCTGTCCCTCACCACCCCTTGTTGTAAATATTTTGTCCACCCTAAGCGTGGAAGGGTATTCTCAGATGTGAGACCCTTGCTCATTGCACCATCAGGATTCAAGCAAACCGGGCCGAAGACGGCTGTAATGCCAGAAACCGGTCCCCGGGAGCTTGTTTCCTTCCCAGTGTAAGAATTGGCTTCTGTAGTTTGGTTTGCCCTGTTCCCATCATGCACTGGGACAGGAACAGACTAATTTGCATACAGCCAGGTTCTGAAACTGGGATGGCGCAGTGAGCTAAAAAACGGTGTTGGATCTAGCCCTGATCTCTTGACTGGGTGAGAGCTTTCTGCTTAGTTCAGAGACTCTGTCCCTCACCACCCCTTGTTGTAAATATTTTTGTCCACCCTAAGCGTGGAAGGGTATTCTCAGATGTGAGACCCTTGCTCATTGCATCATCAGGATTCAAGCAAACCGGGCCGAAGACGGCTGTAATGCCAGAAACCGGTCCCCGGGAGCTTGTTTCCTTCCCAGTGTAAGAATTGGCTTTTGCAGTTTGGTTTGCCCTGTTCCCATCATGCACTGGGACAGGAACAGACTAATTTGCATACAGCCAGGTTCTGAAACTGGGATGGTGCAGTGAGCTAAAAAACGGTGTTGGATCTAGCCCTGATCTCTTGACTGGGTGAGAGCTTTCTGCTTAATTCAGAGACTCTGTCCCTCACCACCCCTTGTTGTAAATATTTTTGTCCACCCTAAGCGTGGAAGGGTATTCTCAGATGTGAGACCCTTGCTCATTGCACCATCAGGATTCAAGCAAACCGGGCCGAAGACGGCTGTAATGCCAGAAACCGGTCCCCGGGAGCTTGTTTCCTTCCCAGTGTAAGAATTGGCTTTTGTAGTTTGGTTTGCCCTGTTCCCATCATGCACTGGGACAGGAACAGACTAATTTGCATACAGCCAGGTTCTGAAACTGGGATGGTGCAGTGAGCTAGAAAACGGTGTTGGATCTAGCCCTGATCTCTTGACTGGGTGAGAGCTTTCTGCTTAATTCAGAGACTTTGTCCCTCACCACCCCTTGTTGTAAATATTTTTGTCCACCCTAAGCGTGGAAGGGTATTCTCAGATGTGAGACCCTTGCTCATTGCACCATCAGGATTCAAGCAAACCGGGCCGAAGACGGCTGTAATGCCAGAAACCGGTCCCCGGGAGCTTGTTTCCTTCCCAGTGTAAGAATTGGCTTTTGTAGTTTGGTTTGCCCTGTTCCCATCATGCACTGGGACAGGAACAGACTATTTTGCACACAGCCAGGTTCTGAAACTGGGATGGTGCAGTGAGCTAAAAAACGGTGTTGGATCTAGCCCTGATCTCTTGACTGGGTGAGAGCTTTCTGCTTAATTCAGAGACTCTGTCCCTCACCACCCCTTGTTGTAAATATTTTTGTCCACCCTAAGCGTGGAAGGGTATTCTCAGATGTGAGACCCTTGCTCATTGCACCATCAGGATTCAAGCAAACCGGGCCGAAGACGGCTGTAATGCCAGAAACCGGTCCCCGGGAGCTTGTTTCCTTCACAGTGTAAGAATTGGCTTTTGTAGTTTGGTTTGCCCTGTTCCCATCATGCACTGGGACAGGAACAGACTAATTTGCATACAGCCAGGTTCTGAAACTGGGATGGTGCAGTGAGCTGAAAAACGGTGTTGGATCTAGCCCTGATCTCTTGACTGGGTGAGAGCTTTCTGCTTAATTCAGAGACTCTGTCCCTCACCACCCCTTGTTGTAAATATTTTTGTCCACCCTAAGCGTGGAAGGGTATTCTCAGATGTGAGACCCTTGCTGATTGCACCATCAGGATTCAAGCAAACCGGCCGAAGACGGCTGTAATGCCAGAAACCGGTCCCCGGGAGCTTGTTTCCTTCCCAGTGTAAGAATTGGCTTTTGTAGTTTGGTTTGCCCTGTTCCCATCATGCACTGGGACAGGAACAGACTAATTTGCATACAGCCAGGTTCTGAAACTGGGATGGTGCAGTGAGCTAAAAAACGGTGTTGGATCTAGCCCTGATCTCTTGACTGGGTGAGAGCTTTCTGCTTAATTCAGAGACTCTGTCCCTCACCACCCCTTGTTGTAAATATTTTTGTCCACCCTAAGCGTGGAAGGGTATTCTCAGATGTGAGACCCTTGCTCATTGCACCATCAGGATTCAAGCAAACCGGGCCGAAGACGGCTGTAATGCCAGAAACCGGTCCCCGGGAGCTTGTTTCCTTCCCAGTGTAAGAATTGGCTTTTGTAGTTTGGTTTGCCCTGTTCCCATCATGCACTGGGACAGGAACAGACTAATTTGCATACAGCCAGGTTCTGAAACTGGGATGGTGCAGTGAGCTAAAAAACGGTGTTGGATCTAGCCCTGATCTCTTGACTGGGTGAGAGCTTTCTGCTTAATTCAGAGACTCTGTCCCTCACCACCCCTTGTTGTAAATATTTTTGTCCACCCTAAGCGTGGAAGGGTATTCTCAGATGTGAGACCCTTGCTCATTGCACCATCAGGATTCAAGCAAACCGGGCCGCAGACGGCTGTAATGCCAGAAACCGGTCCCCGGGAGCTTGTTTCCTTCCCAGTGTAAGAATTGGCTTTTGTAGTATGGTTTGCCCTGTTCCCATCATGCACTGGGACAGGAACTGACTAATTTGCATACAGCCAGGTTCTGAAACTGGGATGGTGCAGTGAGCTAAAAAACGGTGTTGGATCTAGCCCTGATCTCTTGACTGGGTGAGAGCTTTCTGCTTAATTCAGAGACTCTGTCCCTCACCACCCCTTGTTGTAAATATTTTGTCCACCCTAAGCGTGGAAGGGTATTCTCAGATGTGAGACCCTTGCTCATTGCACCATCAGGATTCAAGCAAACCGGGCCGAAGACGGCTGTAATGCCAGAAACCGGTCCCCGGGAGCTTGTTTCCTTCCCAGTGTAAGAATTGGCTTCTGTAGTTTGGTTTGCCCTGTTCCCATCATGCACTGGGACAGGAACAGACTAATTTGCATACAGCCAGGTTCTGAAACTGGGATGGCGCAGTGAGCTAAAAAACGGTGTTGGATCTAGCCCTGATCTCTTGACTGGGTGAGAGCTTTCTGCTTAGTTCAGAGACTCTGTCCCTCACCACCCCTTGTTGTAAATATTTTTGTCCACCCTAAGCGTGGAAGGGTATTCTCAGATGTGAGACCCTTGCTCATTGCACCATCAGGATTCAAGCAAACCGGGCCGAAGACGGCTGTAATGCCAGAAACCGGTCCCCGGGAGCTTGTTTCCTTCCCAGTGTAAGAATTGGCTTTTGTAGTTTGGTTTGCCCTGTTCCCATCATGCACTGGGACAGGAACAGACTAATTTGCATACAGCCAGGTTCTGAAACTGGGATGGTGCAGTGAGCTAAAAAACGGTGTTGGATCTAGCCCTGATATCTTGACTGGGTGAGAGCTTTCTGCTTAATTCAGAGACTCTGTCCCTCACCACCCCTTGTTGTAAATATTTTTGTCCACCCTAAGCGTGGAAGGGTATTCTCAGATGTGAGACCCTTGCTCATTGCACCATCAGGATTCAAGCAAACCGGGCCGAAGACGGCTGTAATGCCAGAAACCGGTCCCTGGGAGCTTGTTTCCTTCCCAGTGTAAGAATTGGCTTTTGTAGTTTGGTTTGCCCTGTTCCCATCATGCACTGGGACAGGAACAGACTAATTTGCATACAGCCAGGTTCTGAAACTGGGATGGTGCAGTGAGCTAAAAAACGGTGTTGGATCTAGCCCTGATCTCTTGACTGGGTGAGAGCTTTCTGCTTAATTCAGAGACTCTGTCCCTCACCACCCCTTGTTGTAAATATTTTTGTCCACCCTAAGCGTGGAAGGGTATTCTCAGATGTGAGACCCTTGCTCATTGCACCATCAGGATTCAAGCAAACCGGGCCGAAGACGGCTGTAATGCCAGAAACCGGTCCCCGGGAGCTTGTTTCCTTCCCAGTGTAAGAATTGGCTTTTGTAGTTTGGTTTGCCCTGTTCCCATCATGCACTGGGACAGGAACAGACTAATTTGCATACAGCCAGGTTCTGAAACTGGGATGGTGCAGTGAGCTAAAAAACGGTGTTGGATCTAGCCCTGATCTCTTGACTGGGTGAGAGCTTTCTGCTTAATTCAGAGACTCTGTCCCTCACCACCCCTTGTTGTAAATATTTTTGTCCACCCTAAGCGTGGAAGGGTATTCTCAGATGTGAGACCCTTGCTCATTGCACCATCAGAATTCAAGCAAACCGGGCCGAAGACGGCTGTGATGCCAGAAACCGGTCCCCGGGAGCTTGTTTCCTTCCCAGTGTAAGAATTGGCTTTTGTAGTTTGGTTTGCCCTGTTCCCATCATGCACTGGGACAGGAACAGACTAATTTGCATACAGCCAGGTTCTGAAACTGGGGTGGTGCAGTGAGCTAAAAAACGGTGTTGGATCTAGCCCTGATCTCTTGACTGGGTGAGAGCTTTCTGCTTAATTCAGAGACTCTGTCCCTCACCACCCCTTGTTGTAAATATTTTTGTCCACCCTAAGCGTGGAAGGGTATTCTCAGATGTGAGACCCTTGCTCATTGCACCATCAGGATTCAAGCAAACCGGGCCGAAGACGGCTGTAATGCCAGAAACCGGTCCCCGGGAGCTTGTTTCCTTCCCAGTGTAAGAATTGGCTTTTGTAGTTTGGTTTGCCCTGTTCCCATCATGCACTGGGACAGGAACAGACTAATTTGCATACAGCCAGGTTCTGAAACTGGGATGGTGCAGTGAGCTAAAAAACGGTGTTGGATCTAGCCCTGATCTCTTGACTGGGTGAGAGCTTTCTGCTTAATTCAGAGACTCTGTCCCTCACCACCCCTTGTTGTAAATATTTTTGTCCACCCTAAGCGTGGAAGGGTATTCTCAGATGTGAGACCCTTGCTCATTGCACCATCAGGATTCAAGCAAACCGGGCCGCAGACGGCTGTAATGCCAGAAACCGGTCCCCGGGAGCTTGTTTCCTTCCCAGTGTAAGAATTGGCTTTTGTAGTTTGGTTTGCCCTGTTCCCATCATGCACTGGGACAGGAACAGACTAATTTGCATACAGCCAGGTTCTGAAACTGGGATGGTGCAGTGAGCTAAAAAACGGTGTTGGATCTAGCCCTGATCTCTTGACTGGGTGAGAGCTTTCTGCTTAATTCAGAGACTCTGTCCCTCACCACCCCTTGTTGTAAATATTTTGTCCACCCTAAGCGTGGAAGGGTATTCTCAGATGTGAGACCCTTGCTCATTGCACCATCAGGATTCAAGCAAACCGGGCCGAAGACGGCTGTAATGCCAGAAACCGGTCCCCGGGAGCTTGTTTCCTTCCCAGTGTAAGAATTGGCTTCTGTAGTTTGGTTTGCCCTGTTCCCATCATGCACTGGGACAGGAACAGACTAATTTGCATACAGCCAGGTTCTGAAACTGGGATGGCGCAGTGAGCTAAAAAACGGTGTTGGATCTAGCCCTGATCTCTTGACTGGGTGAGAGCTTTCTGCTTAATTCAGAGACTCTGTCCCTCACCACCCCTTGTTGTAAATATTTTTGTCCACCCTAAGCGTGGAAGGGTATTCTCAGATGTGAGACCCTTGCTGATTGCACCATCAGGATTCAAGCAAACCCGCCGAAGACGGCTGTAATGCCAGAAACCGGTCCCCGGGAGCTTGTTTCCTTCCCAGTGTAAGAATTGGCTTTTGTAGTTTGGTTTGCCCTGTTCCCATCATGCACTGGGACAGGAACAGACTAATTTGCATACAGCCAGGTTCTGAAACTGGGATGGTGCAGTGAGCTAAAAAACGGTGTTGGATCTAGCCCTGATCTCTTGACTGGGTGAGAGCTTTCTGCTTAATTCAGAGACTCTGTCCCTCACCACCCCTTGTTGTAAATATTTTTGTCCACCCTAAGCGTGGAAGGGTATTCTCAGATGTGAGACCCTTGCTCATTGCACCATCAGGATTCAAGCAAACCGGGCCGAAGACGGCTGTAATGCCAGAAACCGGTCCCTGGGAGCTTGTTTCCTTCCCAGTGTAAGAATTGGCTTTTGTAGTTTGGTTTGCCCTGTTCCCATCATGCACTGGGACAGGAACAGACTAATTTGCATACAGCCAGGTTCTGAAACTGGGATGGTGCAGTGAGCTAAAAAACGGTGTTGGATCTAGCCCTGATCTCTTGACTGGGTGAGAGCTTTCTGCTTAATTCAGAGACTCTGTCCCTCACCACCCCTTGTTGTAAATATTTTTGTCCACCCTAAGCGTGGAAGGGTATTCTCAGATGTGAGACCCTTGCTCATTGCACCATCAGGATTCAAGCAAACCGGGCCGAAGACGGCTGTAATGCCAGAAACCGGTCCCCGGGAGCTTGTTTCCTTCCCAGTGTAAGAATTGGCTTTTGTAGTTTGGTTTGCCCTGTTCCCATCATGCACTGGGACAGGAACAGACTAATTTGCATACAGCCAGGTTCTGAAACTGGGATGGTGCAGTGAGCTAAAAAACGGTGTTGGATCTAGCCCTGATCTCTTGACTGGGTGAGAGCTTTCTGCTTAATTCAGAGACTCTGTCCCTCACCACCCCTTGTTGTAAATATTTTTGTCCACCCTAAGCGTGGAAGGGTATTCTCAGATGTGAGACCCTTGCTCATTGCACCATCAGGATTAAAGCAAACCGGGCCGCAGACGGCTGTAATGCCAGAAACCGGTCCCCGGGAGCTTGTTTCCTTCCCAGTGTAAGAATTGGCTTTTGTAGTTTGGTTTGCCCTGTTCCCATCATGCACTGGGACAGGAACAGACTAATTTGCATACAGCCAGGTTCTGAAACTGGGATGGTGCAGTGAGCTAAAAAACGGTGTTGGATCTAGCCCTGATCTCTTGACTGGGTGAGAGCTTTCTGCTTAATTCAGAGACTCTGTCCCTCACCACCCCTTGTTGTAAATATTTTGTCCACCCTAAGCGTGGAAGGGTATTCTCAGATGTGAGACCCTTGCTCATTGCACCATCAGGATTCAAGCAAACCGGGCCGAAGACGGCTGTAATGCCAGAAACCGGTCCCCGGGAGCTTGTTTCCTTCCCAGTGTAAGAATTGGCTTCTGTAGTTTGGTTTGCCCTGTTCCCATCATGCACTGGGACAGGAACAGACTAATTTGCATACAGCCAGGTTCTGAAACTGGGATGGCGCAGTGAGCTAAAAAACGGTGTTGGATCTAGCCCTGATCTCTTGACTGGGTGAGAGCTTTCTGCTTAGTTCAGAGACTCTGTCCCTCACCACCCCTTGTTGTAAATATTTTTGTCCACCCTAAGCGTGGAAGGGTATTCTCAGATGTGAGACCCTTGCTCATTGCATCATCAGGATTCAAGCAAACCGGGCCGAAGACGGCTGTAATGCCAGAAACCGGTCCCCGGGAGCTTGTTTCCTTCCCAGTGTAAGAATTGGCTTTTGCAGTTTGGTTTGCCCTGTTCCCATCATGCACTGGGACAGGAACAGACTAATTTGCATACAGCCAGGTTCTGAAACTGGGATGGTGCAGTGAGCTAAAAAACGGTGTTGGATCTAGCCCTGATCTCTTGACTGGGTGAGAGCTTTCTGCTTAATTCAGAGACTCTGTCCCTCACCACCCCTTGTTGTAAATATTTTTGTCCACCCTAAGCGTGGAAGGGTATTCTCAGATGTGAGACCCTTGCTCATTGCACCATCAGGATTCAAGCAAACCGGGCCGAAGACGGCTGTAATGCCAGAAACCGGTCCCCGGGAGCTTGTTTCCTTCCCAGTGTAAGAATTGGCTTTTGTAGTTTGGTTTGCCCTGTTCCCATCATGCACTGGGACAGGAACAGACTAATTTGCATACAGCCAGGTTCTGAAACTGGGATGGTGCAGTGAGCTAAAAAACGGTGTTGGATCTAGCCCTGATCTCTTGACTGGGTGAGAGCTTTCTGCTTAATTCAGAGACTTTGTCCCTCACCACCCCTTGTTGTAAATATTTTTGTCCACCCTAAGCGTGGAAGGGTATTCTCAGATGTGAGACCCTTGCTCATTGCACCATCAGGATTCAAGCAAACCGGGCCGAAGACGGCTGTAATGCCAGAAACCGGTCCCCGGGAGCTTGTTTCCTTCCCAGTGTAAGAATTGGCTTTTGTAGTTTGGTTTGCCCTGTTCCCATCATGCACTGGGACAGGAACAGACTATTTTGCACACAGCCAGGTTCTGAAACTGGGATGGTGCAGTGAGCTAAAAAACGGTGTTGGATCTAGCCCTGATCTCTTGACTGGGTGAGAGCTTTCTGCTTAATTCAGAGACTCTGTCCCTCACCACCCCTTGTTGTAAATATTTTTGTCCACCCTAAGCGTGGAAGGGTATTCTCAGATGTGAGACCCTTGCTCATTGCACCATCAGGATTCAAGCAAACCGGGCCGAAGACGGCTGTAATGCCAGAAACCGGTCCCCGGGAGCTTGTTTCCTTCACAGTGTAAGAATTGGCTTTTGTAGTTTGGTTTGCCCTGTTCCCATCATGCACTGGGACAGGAACAGACTAATTTGCATACAGCCAGGTTCTGAAACTGGGATGGTGCAGTGAGCTGAAAAACGGTGTTGGATCTAGCCCTGATCTCTTGACTGGGTGAGAGCTTTCTGCTTAATTCAGAGACTCTGTCCCTCACCACCCCTTGTTGTAAATATTTTTGTCCACCCTAAGCGTGGAAGGGTATTCTCAGATGTGAGACCCTTGCTGATTGCACCATCAGGATTCAAGCAAACCGGCCGAAGACGGCTGTAATGCCAGAAACCGGTCCCCGGGAGCTTGTTTCCTTCCCAGTGTAAGAATTGGCTTTTGTAGTTTGGTTTGCCCTGTTCCCATCATGCACTGGGACAGGAACAGACTAATTTGCATACAGCCAGGTTCTGAAACTGGGATGGTGCAGTGAGCTAAAAAACGGTGTTGGATCTAGCCCTGATCTCTTGACTGGGTGAGAGCTTTCTGCTTAATTCAGAGACTCTGTCCCTCACCACCCCTTGTTGTAAATATTTTTGTCCACCCTAAGCGTGGAAGGGTATTCTCAGATGTGAGACCCTTGCTCATTGCACCATCAGGATTCAAGCAAACCGGGCCGAAGACGGCTGTAATGCCAGAAACCGGTCCCCGGGAGCTTGTTTCCTTCCCAGTGTAAGAATTGGCTTTTGTAGTTTGGTTTGCCCTGTTCCCATCATGCACTGGGACAGGAACAGACTAATTTGCATACAGCCAGGTTCTGAAACTGGGATGGTGCAGTGAGCTAAAAAACGGTGTTGGATCTAGCCCTGATCTCTTGACTGGGTGAGAGCTTTCTGCTTAATTCAGAGACTCTGTCCCTCACCACCCCTTGTTGTAAATATTTTTGTCCACCCTAAGCGTGGAAGGGTATTCTCAGATGTGAGACCCTTGTTCATTGCACCATCAGGATTCAAGCAAACCGGGCCGCAGACGGCTGTAATGCCAGAAACCGGTCCCCGGGAGCTTGTTTCCTTCCCAGTGTAAGAATTGGCTTTTGTAGTATGGTTTGCCCTGTTCCCATCATGCACTGGGACAGGAACTGACTAATTTGCATACAGCCAGGTTCTGAAACTGGGATGGTGCAGTGAGCTAAAAAACGGTGTTGGATCTAGCCCTGATCTCTTGACTGGGTGAGAGCTTTCTGCTTAATTCAGAGACTCTGTCCCTCACCACCCCTTGTTGTAAATATTTTGTCCACCCTAAGCGTGGAAGGGTATTCTCAGATGTGAGACCCTTGCTCATTGCACCATCAGGATTCAAGCAAACCGGGCCGAAGACGGCTGTAATGCCAGAAACCGGTCCCCGGGAGCTTGTTTCCTTCCCAGTGTAAGAATTGGCTTCTGTAGTTTGGTTTGCCCTGTTCCCATCATGCACTGGGACAGGAACAGACTAATTTGCATACAGCCAGGTTCTGAAACTGGGATGGCGCAGTGAGCTAAAAAACGGTGTTGGATCTAGCCCTGATCTCTTGACTGGGTGAGAGCTTTCTGCTTAGTTCAGAGACTCTGTCCCTCACCACCCCTTGTTGTAAATATTTTTGTCCACCCTAAGCGTGGAAGGGTATTCTCAGATGTGAGACCCTTGCTCATTGCACCATCAGGATTCAAGCAAACCGGGCCGAAGACGGCTGTAATGCCAGAAACCGGTCCCCGGGAGCTTGTTTCCTTCCCAGTGTAAGAATTGGCTTTTGTAGTTTGGTTTGCCCTGTTCCCATCATGCACTGGGACAGGAACAGACTAATTTGCATACAGCCAGGTTCTGAAACTGGGATGGTGCAGTGAGCTAAAAAACGGTGTTGGATCTAGCCCTGATCTCTTGACTGGGTGAGAGCTTTCTGCTTAATTCAGAGACTCTGTCCCTCACCACCCCTTGTTGTAAATATTTTTGTCCACCCTAAGCGTGGAAGGGTATTCTCAGATGTGAGACCCTTGCTCATTGCACCATCAGGATTCAAGCAAACCGGGCCGAAGACGGCTGTAATGCCAGAAACCGGTCCCTGGGAGCTTGTTTCCTTCCCAGTGTAAGAATTGGCTTTTGTAGTTTGGTTTGCCCTGTTCCCATCATGCACTGGGACAGGAACAGACTAATTTGCATACAGCCAGGTTCTGAAACTGGGATGGTGCAGTGAGCTAAAAAACGGTGTTGGATCTAGCCCTGATCTCTTGACTGGGTGAGAGCTTTCTGCTTAATTCAGAGACTCTGTCCCTCACCACCCCTTGTTGTAAATATTTTTGTCCACCCTAAGCGTGGAAGGGTATTCTCAGATGTGAGACCCTTGCTCATTGCACCATCAGGATTCAAGCAAACCGGGCCGAAGACGGCTGTAATGCCAGAAACCGGTCCCCGGGAGCTTGTTTCCTTCCCAGTGTAAGAATTGGCTTTTGTAGTTTGGTTTGCCCTGTTCCCATCATGCACTGGGACAGGAACAGACTAATTTGCATACAGCCAGGTTCTGAAACTGGGATGGTGCAGTGAGCTAAAAAACGGTGTTGGATCTAGCCCTGATCTCTTGACTGGGTGAGAGCTTTCTGCTTAATTCAGAGACTCTGTCCCTCACCACCCCTTGTTGTAAATATTTTTGTCCACCCTAAGCGTGGAAGGGTATTCTCAGATGTGAGACCCTTGCTCATTGCACCATCAGAATTCAAGCAAACCGGGCCGAAGACGGCTGTGATGCCAGAAACCGGTCCCCGGGAGCTTGTTTCCTTCCCAGTGTAAGAATTGGCTTTTGTAGTTTGGTTTGCCCTGTTCCCATCATGCACTGGGACAGGAACAGACTAATTTGCATACAGCCAGGTTCTGAAACTGGGATGGTGCAGTGAGCTAAAAAACGGTGTTGGATCTAGCCCTGATCTCTTGACTGGGTGAGAGCTTTCTGCTTAATTCAGAGACTCTGTCCCTCACCACCCCTTGTTGTAAATATTTTTGTCCACCCTAAGCGTGGAAGGGTATTCTCAGATGTGAGACCCTTGCTCATTGCACCATCAGGATTCAAGCAAACCGGGCCGAAGACGGCTGTAATGCCAGAAACCGGTCCCCGGGAGCTTGTTTCCTTCCCAGTGTAAGAATTGGCTTTTGTAGTTTGGTTTGCCCTGTTCCCATCATGCACTGGGACAGGAACAGACTAATTTGCATACAGCCAGGTTCTGAAACTGGGATGGTGCAGTGAGCTAAAAAACGGTGTTGGATCTAGCCCTGATCTCTTGACTGGGTGAGAGCTTTCTGCTTAATTCAGAGACTCTGTCCCTCACCACCCCTTGTTGTAAATATTTTTGTCCACCCTAAGCGTGGAAGGGTATTCTCAGATGTGAGACCCTTGCTCATTGCACCATCAGAATTCAAGCAAACCGGGCCGAAGACGGCTGTGATGCCAGAAACCGGTCCCCGGGAGCTTGTTTCCTTCCCAGTGTAAGAATTGGCTTTTGTAGTTTGGTTTGCCCTGTTCCCATCATGCACTGGGACAGGAACAGACTAATTTGCATACAGCCAGGTTCTGAAACTGGGATGGTGCAGTGAGCTAAAAAACGGTGTTGGATCTAGCCCTGATCTCTTGACTGGGTGAGAGCTTTCTGCTTAATTCAGAGACTCTGTCCCTCACCACCCCTTGTTGTAAATATTTTTGTCCACCCTAAGCGTGGAAGGGTATTCTCAGATGTGAGACCCTTGCTCATTGCACCATCAGGATTCAAGCAAACCGGGCCGAAGACGGCTGTAATGCCAGAAACCGGTCCCCGGGAGCTTGTTTCCTTCCCAGTGTAAGAATTGGCTTTTGTAGTTTGGTTTGCCCTGTTCCCATCATGCACTGGGACAGGAACAGACTAATTTGCATACAGCCAGGTTCTGAAACTGGGATGGTGCAGTGAGCTAAAAAACGGTGTTGGATCTAGCCCTGATCTCTTGACTGGGTGAGAGCTTTCTGCTTAATTCAGAGACTCTGTCCCTCACCACCCCTTGTTGTAAATATTTTTGTCCACCCTAAGCGTGGAAGGGTATTCTCAGATGTGAGACCCTTGCTCATTGCACCATCAGGATTCAAGCAAACCGGGCCGCAGACGGCTGTAATGCCAGAAACCGGTCCCCGGGAGCTTGTTTCCTTCCCAGTGTAAGAATTGGCTTTTGTAGTTTGGTTTGCCCTGTTCCCATCATGCACTGGGACAGGAACAGACTAATTTGCATACAGCCAGGTTCTGAAACTGGGATGGTGCAGTGAGCTAAAAAACGGTGTTGGATCTAGCCCTGATCTCTTGACTGGGTGAGAGCTTTCTGCTTAATTCAGAGACTCTGTCCCTCACCACCCCTTGTTGTAAATATTTTGTCCACCCTAAGCGTGGAAGGGTATTCTCAGATGTGAGACCCTTGCTCATTGCACCATCAGGATTCAAGCAAACCGGGCCGAAGACGGCTGTAATGCCAGAAACCGGTCCCCGGGAGCTTGTTTCCTTCCCAGTGTAAGAATTGGCTTCTGTAGTTTGGTTTGCCCTGTTCCCATCATGCACTGGGACAGGAACAGACTAATTTGCATACAGCCAGGTTCTGAAACTGGGATGGCGCAGTGAGCTAAAAAACGGTGTTGGATCTAGCCCTGATCTCTTGACTGGGTGAGAGCTTTCTGCTTAATTCAGAGACTCTGTCCCTCACCACCCCTTGTTGTAAATATTTTTGTCCACCCTAAGCGTGGAAGGGTATTCTCAGATGTGAGACCCTTGCTCATTGCACCATCAGGATTCAAGCAAACCGGGCCGAAGACGGCTGTAATGCCAGAAACCGGTCCCCGGGAGCTTGTTTCCTTCCCAGTGTAAGAATTGGCTTTTGTAGTTTGGTTTGCCCTGTTCCCATCATGCACTGGGACAGGAACAGACTAATTTGCATACAGCCAGGTTCTGAAACTGGGATGGTGCAGTGAGCTAAAAAACGGTGTGGGATCTAGCCCTGATCTCTTGACTGGGTGAGAGCTTTCTGCTTAATTCAGAGACTCTGTCCCTCACCACCCCTTGTTGTAAATACAGAAACAAACTGTGCCATCTTCCTGAAAATATCAGACGATTCCGTCCAAAAACACCAAAGTTATTAGACATAGAATTTTCAAAAGTCCCATAGAGAAAAAATCCTAACTATATATACCTACTGGCGACCGCCAGTAGGTAATATATATATATATATATAAATATATATATATAAATAAATATATATATATATATATATATATATATATATATATATATATATATATATATATATATATATATTCACTGAAAAAACCATAGGTTTCACACCGGTTATAGTTAGGAATTAGCATTTAAAAAACCTATTAAATTCACTGAAAGAACCATAGGTTTCACACCAGTTATAGTTAGCTGGAAATTTTACTGATATAAAACCATTGAAATTCCCACGTTATAGTTAGTCGGACTCACTATAACTTGCGCGTGCAATGCACTGCTGATGACATCACATATTACATCACTCATGACATGGTCAGTGACATCACTCATGACATCACTGATGACACCGTCCTTGTGACAGAGTGACAGACCTCCTTTCACTGTAAAGTAACCCTTGAAACACATATTCAAAAATAGAAACTAACATTTTCAAAAAAGTGGAGATACCTATACCAGTTACAACAACCAATTCAGTAATTCCACCATTTATATACACATCCACTCATTCATCAACAGTTCTATATAGTCAGTCATACATATACTCACTCATCATATGTAGTGAGACACCTATACATCCGTTAACACACCGACAGTCTTCCAAAAGTTGCTCACACACATACTCACACATGCAAATAAACTATTGAACATCCATTTTTTTGCATATACAGCTATACACACACTACCACCTTACTTCTAAAGAAACTTACACATACTTACTCTCTTAAAAAATCACTTATAGAAACACATACTTATTAAAACAAGAATTCTTTCAATCTCTCACTCTCATATATACTCACTTATATACATCAATACTCACATATACTAGATTAAAACATATGTAGTTACTGATAAAGACACTAGTAAGACAGTCATTCACTTACTAACACATACATATACACACTCATTCACCCATACAGTCCGGCACATATGCTGTCTTCAAAACACATACAAACAGTGAGTCAGTCATTTATGCATCTATGTGCTAAGTAACACTCCCACCAAATCACACAGACACTTATACTGATACTAAAAAAAACATCTAATAACCCATATACACACATATGTAGCTACTCACCAACCCATGCAGCCACTTATACACAAAGTGAAACACTGATACATATATTTAAATATTTAAACATTACTCACTAATATATGTATTCACTAAGATACACTTAATAAGCCAGTTATTCAATTTTTTTTTTTTAAAACCATCCATTTAGACACTTATTTAAACATTTATTCTCCCATCGACCTTTACATATACATATATAAAACATATTTATTTTTCAGAAAGACACACATTCACTGGATGGTGTCATCAGTGATGTCATGAGTGATGTCACTGACCATGTCATGAGTGATGTAATATGTGATGTCATCAGCAGTGCATTGCACGCGCAAGTTATAGTGAGTCCGACTAACTATAACGTGGGAATTTCAATGGTTTTATATCTGTAAAATTTCCAGCTAACTATAACTGGTGTGAAACCTATGGTTTTTTCAGTGAATTTAATAGGTTTTTTAAATGCTAATTCCTAACTATAACCGGTGTGAAACCTATGGTTTTTTCAGTGAATTTCATAGGTTTTTTAAATGCTAATTCCTAACTATAACTGGTGTGAAACCTATGGTTTTTTCAGTGAATTTCATAGGTTTTTTTAATGCTAATTCCTAACTATAAGTCTCACTTTATAAATAAGACTGTTAGCACTCTAGTTGTTCTTTAGAACACTCTGGTACATTCTGTCATTGGGCTACAGTTGGGCTACATCTAGTTGAAATTTGGGCTACATTTACATTTTTTGGTCTCTGGTGGCCATCTTTGGGCTACATTGGACTACATTTGGGTTACATTTTGGCATTTTGGCATATATATATAGCCCAATGTAGCACAATATATATTTTATCAAAGTTAATTTTCGTAAAAACCACTTAAGAATAGGGCTACCAGTCCCTACAATTTTTCCCATTTTTTATTTTTTTTATTTTTTGCTTTGGAGCGCTCCCGGTGCGCTTCCCGGGGAGCGCCCCGAAAAGCGTACTTTTATAAAGTGCCCCCGGGCGCGCTCCGAGGAGAGTCCCGTAAGCGCCAATATCGCGAACGAAAACATGATCATGACGTATCGCGTAGCCGCGTCCGCGTGATACGCACGGCGTAAGCGCACCCGGAAGTACTCGAGCGAATACGATCGCGCAACGTAAACATCCGACGCGCTTACGCTACGCGACCCGAAGCGCCCCCGGGCGCGCCCCGGGGCGCGTAGCGTAAGCGCGTCGGGTCATGTGACCTGAAAATAACACTTTTCATTGGTTCATAACAGTTTTAGTTTCATAATGATGAAGCCCCTGGTCTTGTGACCTGAAAATAACACTTCTCATTGGTTCAGGACAGTTTTTTTTCTAAATGATGAAAGACCCCACCTTTTTTCCTTATTCTGACTTTGTCCTTTGACTGAGGAAGACCTGTTTGTACATCTCTGTACCTTTTTGATATTAATAATGGCTTCAGTAGCAGCAGCAGCTGGTGCATCTGCCCCACCACCACCACCACAACCACCAAGAGGACAACCTCAAGATTATATTGGTGGTCAAGAACAGGAGGAGGAGGAAGAGGAAGAGGAGGAGGGGAGGAGAAGATGGCTGCCTGAAGAAAATACTCCATACAAACCCAAGCCACACATTATATGGGAGTTTTTTTTTCAATCCCAGAGGGCAAGAAAAAAGTTAATGCACCCAAGGTAACTTGCCTAATCTGCAATGATGAACTTTCACGGGGCAACCCAAACAAAAAATATTCATTTGGTAACTATACCATGATTCGTCATATGACCAGAAAGCACCCAAACAACTACTCTCGTGCTGAGTTCAGGGAACTGGCCAGTAACCTCCCCAAGTCGTCAAGGACCACCTCCCAAACAAACCAACCGACTTCATCGGGACCAGAAACATCCGAGATGATGCCTTGCATTCAGCCAAGATTTGCTGATTTTAAAATCACTTGTTCTGCATGTGGCAAGCTTATCGCCTATGGTGAAAAAAGCGTTAAGCTCATCGTCCTTGCAGGTGATAATCACAAGTGCCCCAAAAAGAAGTAATTTTTGGGTTTTTTATTTTTTTGCTCCAGTTGAGCCAGTTTCAATTCCCTTTTTTTGTTTCTCCCCCTAAAAAAATACAAAAAAATATAAAACTGTTTTGAAAAGCCAAAAAAAGTTAAAAAAGTTCAAAAAACACAAAAAAAATATAAAACAACAAAAAGAAGAAAAAAAAAGTTCTTTTTAGAACTACCTCCAATTTCTAAATAAAAACTTCATTTTTTAAAAACTCTGTCATCTTTTTCCCTCATATTACGCTCCCCGGGCCGCTCCCCGGTGCGCGTACCGGGCGCTTCCCCCGCGCAAAACGAAAAAAAAAAATATTTTAAATGCCCCGCGGGGCCCTTTTATAGCCCCCACATCAAACCTAGGGGGTCAAGGGGGGGTCTACCCTGCCCCCTTATGGTCATTTCCCTCTTTGTTTTGCCCACCTCTCGTGTCTCGATCCTACCGAGACACAAGATGGCGGCCGCCCCGGACTGTTTAGAATGTTTACAGACAACTGAGAGCCAATCAGCTTTCTGCGCGCAAGTCGCGTGTCGCGCCTGGAGCGCTCTCCGGTGCGCGCACCGGAGAGCGCCTATAGATATATATATTTTTTTGAACCTAAATTACTCAAAATCCACTGGAGCACATATCTTGAGACATAGCAAAGGCACATCGGGCTACCAGTCCCTACAATTCTGCCAAGTTTGGTGGAAATCCATTTAGCCGTTCGGGCTAAAAGTGAAATCGACCGCCCTATGGAAATTAACATGGGGAAAACGCGTTTTGGGACCCCCCTTTTATCTCGGCCCCCGCTTGACGTATCCCCCCCAAACTTTCAAGGGAGAACCGGAGCTCGACGAGGCCATTTTCAGGAAATTTTCAGGCAGATTCGTCAACCGGTGCCAAAGTTATTCCAAATAGAATTTTGAGATTTAACATTGAAAAAAATCCTAACTATAACTACCTACTGGCGACCGCCAGTAGGTAATATATATATATATATATATATATATATATATATATATATATATATATATATATATATATATATATATATATATATATATATATATATATATATATATATATATATATATCAGGAACACTCCAAACTTCAGTATACAAGTAAGGCACTGACTCCGTGAAATAGATGATCCCAAATAAGTTTTATTCACTCATTAGGCTGCTTGACGCGTTTCGGCGGTAAGCACCCGCCTTGTTCACAACATCTACACAGACTGTGGTTACATTTATACCCCTTAGTCATTGCATTACATCATGCGTGTCTCACTCCTGTTTTCATGCACATTTTAGCTTGTTTTTGCATTGTTTCACATTTTTTCAACTTTTTTCTACATGGTCCCCATGGCAACGTAGGGCGACGCCTTAGTTCAATTAACATAGCAGAGTATTTTTCCTTTCACAATCTAAACTTACGTCACCCTCCCCCTTGCGTTATCATGTTCCTATAGAAACCCTCCGGCATCAAGAGCCCAGTGATTCCCTCACTTTCACTTCGCGTTTAAACACGATGTATTGTGGCTGTCAGACCTTCGCGCGCTACAATGTTTCATTCCCTCAGCGCCGGTGAGTGTTACAATGTATCAAACGCGGTGATGATTATTGTTGACCGCGTTGTGGCAAATTACTTTGTAAGCGTTTCGCTGTGTATAATTGAAGGTCTGTCTCCTGTTTGCCGAGTGCGTGCGGGTTTTGATTACAAATGTTTTCCGGTGCCTCCGGATACTTAATGTATAAATGCGCTAAGGTATTGTGTGTGCGGGTTTGCCCTGGGGACCAGGCGGGAATCTCTGTGTTGGTGCAGTCGTATCACGCTTGGTGCACCCTCGCATTTGCGCTCTGTTACTCTGTTGGTCTGACCTTTACTTATTAACAGATTGTGTCAGTTTCAAACATGCCGCCTATTTCTATTCTCGTCGTCTCCTAGTGGGTAGGTGTGATAGCGTGTGTGAATATGAAACGCTTTGCGCTACTGACATACATACTGCAGTATACAATTTGTCAAGTGTCTTTTCAAACCATTATGCTCATTACTCTTTGAATCGTCTCCAAGTGAACAGGCTACATAGCGTGTGTCACTGTATTGCGCCTAACGATACTGCACATCATACCACGGTATACATTGTGTTACATGAATTATACAGATGAAATTCCCACTCGTATTGATTGCAAATACACCATTATTGATACTTTATATCCATAACAAACAGCAATCTTAAACCATATATGTTCTCAGATGTAGGTATCTGGTGAGTCTGCTAAGAATGCTGCACTACAGGCTGAAACTACTCACGGGGTAGTGTTTGTGCTTATATATACAGTGATAGTAATTTTAAAACTGAACAAAAGATGTTTCTTGGACGGGAGAGAGAGAACTTCATTTATGGAAAGATCGGGCTTAACCCCTTAAGACTAGGGCCTTGAGCTCATATTTATAGGTGTACGCTGAGAGCTTCATCAGAGTTGAGGCCATTAGGTATTTTTGAATTAAGCATGATAATATACCTAGACTCTAATCTTCTCAAACTCTGCAGGCGATTGCCCCCTCTGATGTTTTTTGGGACATTGTCAATGACGAAATACGTTAGTACTCCTATGTCTCCTGCATGGGCCGTATTAATGTGCCTGGCCACAGGATAGGCAGGGTCGTCATTGTTGACTGCGCGAAGATGTTGGAGGACTCTAATATGTACAGGGTGAATGGTGCTACCCACATAACGTTTGCCACAGATGCAAGTTAACACATAAACTGCGTGATCCGTTTTGCAGTTGTATTTGCCTCGGATCTTGTATGGTTTCTTTCTAAAGGGTACATCCACTTTAGTAGTATTTACACCATGTTTACACGCTTTACATTTGGTACATTTGCTGAACCCCTTGATTTTAGAGAGCCAATCATCAGGTTTTTTGATTGAGGGTGCATTGCAGACTAGATGATCCCTCATGGATTTAGCTTTCCTGAATGCTATCATTGGCCTGTTACCACATACTTCTCCAATTATGGGGTCTTTTCTCACTAGTGGCCAATGTTTGGTCAGTATTTTTCTGACCTGGTTGTGATAGGCGTTAAATCCTGTTATTAGTCTAGGAGGTTCTCGTTTGGGAGTTTGCCCTGTTAGGTCTTGTCTCTGGGTGAACAGGAGATCTTTTCTGTTGGCTTTACTGCATTTTGCGTCTGCTTTACTGCAAGTTTTTTGGCTGTACCCTCTCTGTTTTAGTCTTGTGAATAGGTCCTGCTTTGCCTCATCTAGTCCAGTTTTAGTGCTACAATTTCTTGTCATCCGTAAGCACTCTGCATAAGGAATAGATTCCTTTAGGTTTTGTGGATGGAAACTTTGCGCATGGAGCACTGAGTTTCCAGCAGTAGGCTTGCGATATGTTCTCGTCTGGATTTTCCCCTGTTCTATATAGAGTTCTATATCTAGGAACTGTATTGAGGTGGTACTAGTGGTGCAGGTGAATCTCAAATTAAGTGCATTCTCATTGAGTTCTAACGAAAACAATTCTGCTTCTTCTTTGGGGCCTTTCCACAGTATGAAAATATCATCTATGTACAGCTTGTACATGACCACATTTTTGGAGAATACGGTTTGGTGCTTTGCAGTTAGTACCTGTTCCTCCCACCAGCCCATGTGTAGATTCGCATAGCTGGGGGAGAAACAGGTGCCCATAGCTGAACCCTGTATTTGCCTGTAATGGAGTCTGTTGAAGATGAAGTTGTTATTCGTTAAACACCACTCCGTCATCTCCAACAGCATTTTAGTATGGTTGTACAGTGCGATTGGTCTCTGCCCTAAGAAGTGCTTTAGTGCTCGTAGCACATCATGGTGTCTAATACTAGTGTATAGAGATTGTACATCCAGGGTCATAAACACATAATCATCTTCCCATTGAACATCATATACTTTCCTTAAGAAATCACTGGTGTCTTTTATATATGCTGGTAGTTCTTTTACATAAGGTTGCAAGAAATGATCTATGAAAATGCTAGTTTTCTCAAACAGGCTTCCTATAGCCGCAATTATGGGTCTGCCTGGTGGCTTAGTTTCATTCTTATGAATCTTGGGAATAAGATACAATTGTGGGCATACTGGGTAGTCAGTTTTCAAGTATTCAAATTCATCTTTGCTCAAAAGTCCTCTGCTTTTCCATTTGTATAGTTCATTCGTGTACTTTTCTTGAATACCCACCATGTGTGTGGGGGTTATCCTGGTGTAGCATTCCTGGTCTTGCAGTTGTGACATTGCCTCGTTGTTGTACATTTCTAATGGCCATAGCACAATGTTTTCCCCTTTATCTGACCACCTGATAACAATGTCTGATCTCGTTTTTATCTTTTCCATAGGTTTTTCATATGTATCATTCCTGTTTTGATATTTTTTGTAGAAATCATCCGAACTTTTTATGGACAGTTCCTTCAAGTCTTTGATCACATAATCTGTAAATAAATCAAGCCCATCCTTCGGCATTACCGGCATGAATACTGACTTTGGTTTGAAGGTTGTTCCTTCTGTTTTGTAGATATCTATGTCTGTCATTTCTGCAGCCATGCCTGATGATACCAAATTATTGATGTTATCATGCTCTATGTCGATCATGTCTCTCAAAGTGTTCATGTTTGCCACACTTAGACCTTGACTGTTTTGGATACTTGCTTGCGATATCTCCCTTTGACTTGGTGCATTTGCAAAGTATTTTTGAAGTTTCAATTTCCGCATGTATTAAAAGAAATCAATTCTAGTTTGAGCATAGTCAAAGTTTGTGTGCGCACAGAAAGTAAGGCCCAACGATAAAATCTCCATTTCCTCTTGCGATAATTCCATGTTGGAGAGGTTGATTATTGTGTTGTCATTATTTTTTGTGTTGTCTGCCATTATCGTCGAGTTTTCCTTCTGTATTGTTTTTTTGTTGTGGCTGTATATATATATTCACTGAAAAAACCATAGGTTTCACAACAGTTCTAGTTAGCTGGAAATTTTACTGACATAAAACTATTGAAATTCCCACGTTATAATTAGTAGGACTCACTATAACTTGCGCGCCTGCAATGCACTGCTGATGACGTCACATATTACATCACTCATGACATGGTCAGTGACATCACTCATGACATCACTGATGACACCATCCAGTGAATGTGTGTCTTTCTGAAAAATAAATATGTTTTATATATGTATTTGTATAGGTCGATGGAAGAATAAATGTTTAAATAAATGTGTAAATGGATGTTTTAAAAAAAAAAATTGATTGGTCAACTAGCTTATTAAGTGTATCTTAGTGAATACATATATTAGCGAGTAATTTTGAAATATTTAAATATATGTATCAGTTTTCACTTTGTGTATAAGTGGCTGCATGGGTTGGTGAGTAGCGTGTGTGTATATGGGTTATTAGATGTTTTTTTAAGTATCAGTATGAGTGTCTGTATGGTTTGGTGGGGGTATTACTTAGCACATAGATGCATCAATGACTGACTCACTGTTTGTATGTGTTTTGAAGACAGCATATGTGCAGGACTATATGGGTGGATGAGTGTGTATAAGTGTGTGTTAGTGAGTGAATGACTGTCTCACTAGTGTCTTTATCAGTAACGACATATGTTTTAATCTAGTATATGTGAGTATTGATGTATATAAGTGAGTATATGTGAGAGTGAGAGATTGTAAGAGTTCCTGTTTAAATAAGTATGTGTTTCTATAAGTGATTGTTTAAGAGAGTAAGTATGTTTAAGTTTCCTTAGAAGTAAGGTGGTAGTGTGTGTATAGTTGTATATGCAAATAAATGGATGTTCAATAGTTTATTTGCATGTGTGAGTATGTGTGTGAGTAACTTTTGGATGACTGTCGGTGTGTGACAGGATGTATAGGTGTATCACTATGTGTAAGGAAAGGAGGTATCCCCGACTAAGGTTCCTAAATCGGGATCACTAAAGTGCTTGAAAAGACGAATATTTAGGAACATAAATTTCAAATGGACGCTGACTGACAACAAAGAATACTGACTATGGATTGACGGTACACACTAGAATATGTCAAAAAAAGGGGGGTACTTTATTCAATAGTATAGTAGTTAGGGATCTGACTTTTTAACATTCATTGTCAATCCAACGTTGATTTTCATAGTATGCACTTTATATTTGTCATGTGTCACAATACATTTGTATATAAAAATATACATTTCATAAATAGATCCAAAAATTACAATAGATAAATAGATCAAAAATAACAATAAATGTATCAAAAAAACATGGCTAGAGATAGTTTAACATTGCTATAGGTGTATCACTACATGTGATGAGTGAGTATATGTATGAGTGACTATATAGAACTGTTGGTGAATGAGTGGATGTTTATATAGATGGTGGAATTACTGAATTGGTTGTTGTAACTGGTATGGGTATCTCCATTTTTTTGAAAATGTTAGTTTCTATTTTTGAATATGTGTTTCAAGGGTTACATTTCACTGAAATTAGGTCTGTCACTCTGTCACAAGGATGGTGTCATCAGTGATGTCATGAGTGATCTCACTGACCATGTCATGAGTGATGTAATATGTGACTTCATCAGCAGTGCATTGCAGGCGCGCAAGTTATAGTGAGTCCAACTAACTATAACGTGGGAATTTCAATGGTTTTATGTCAGTAAAATTTCCAGCTAACTATAACTGGTGTGAAACCTCTGGTTTTTCAGTGAATTTAATAGGTTTTTTAAATGCTAATTCCTAACTATAACTGGTGTGAAACCTATGGTTTTTTCAGTGAATTTCAAAGGTTTTTTAAATGCTAATTCCTAACTATAACTGGTGTGAAACCTATGGTTTTTTTCAGTGAATTTCATAGGTTTTTTAAATGCTAATTCCTATCTATATATAGGGCCTCAAACTATTTTTTTTACAGTGAATTTCAAAGGTTTGTTAATAGCAAATTTCTATAGCTATGAAATGTAATATTTTTTTTAAATGAATCCTAAATTATATATTTATGTAATACTATTTTCTTTATGTATATTGTTCATGTTTTTTTGTTGTTTTTTTTGCCCTGGAGCGCTCCCGGTGCGCGTACTGGTAAGCACAGTCTTGCGGCGCGCCCCGGTGCGTGTACCGGTGAGCGTCCCGTTAGCGCTAATGCCGCGAACGAAAACACCATTGTGACGTATCGCGTAGCCGCGTCCGCGTGATACGCACATTGTAAGCGCACCCGGAAGCACTCGAGCACATACGATCGCGCTACGTAAGCGCCCCCGTGTGCACCCCATGGCACGCCCCGGGGCGCGTAGCGTAAGCGCGTCGGGTCATGTGACCTGAAAATAACACTTTTCATTGGTTCAGGACAGTTTTGGTTTCCAAATGATAAAGCCAGTGTCATGTGACGTGAAAATAACACTTTTCATTGGTTCAGGACAGTTTTGTTTTCCAAAAAATGAAAGCCCCCACCTTTCTTCCTCATTCTCACTTTTTACTTTGACTGAGGAAGACCTGTTTGCAGACCTATTTGTACCTATTTGTACTGAGAAATGGCTACAGTAGCAGCAGCAGCAGGAGCATCTCAACCACCACCACCACCACAAGGACCACCACAACACCACAGTGGTGGAGAAGAAGAGGAGGAGGAGGAGGAGGAGGAGAAGAGGCAGTACCTGCCTGAGGATACTACCACCTATAAGCCAAAGGAGCACATAGTCTGGGAGTTTTTTTAAATCCCAAGGGGCCTC
The DNA here is from genome assembly GCF_964263255.1 of Lissotriton vulgaris. Lineage (NCBI taxonomy): Eukaryota > Metazoa > Chordata > Amphibia > Caudata > Salamandridae > Lissotriton > Lissotriton vulgaris. Next base: position 88,756 of record NW_028249177.1, read on the forward strand.
AAAAAAGTTAATGCGGCAAAGGTGACTTGTATGATCTGTGGCACTGTACTTTCCAGGGGGAACCCTGCCAAAAAGTATTCTTTTGACAACAACACCATGATTTGCCACATGCAACGTCGGCACCTGAACAACTATGCTGCGGAAGAGGTGAGAGAACTGACCAGAAACCCTCCCCAATCTTCTCCCAGCACCTCCCAAAGTAAGCAACCCACTCCATCGGGTCCAGAGACAAGGGAGATGGTCCCAAACATCCAAACCCAGTTTGGACAATTCAAAATAGTATGCATATTTTGTGGAAGGACAAATAGCTATGGTGAGCAAAGCATTAAACTCATCAACCATGCTGGTGACAACCACAAGTGCCCAAAAAAACGTAATTTTTTTCCTGATTTTTTTTGCTCCAGTTGAGCAGTTTACAATTCCCTGTTTTTTGTTTGTCCCCATAAAAATAACAAAAAAAATATAAAATTGTTCATAAAAGCCAAAAAAAGTAAAAAATGTTCCAAAAAACAATAAAAAAATAAAACAACAAAAATAATAAAAAAAAGTTATTTTTAGAACTACCTCCAATTTATAAAAAAATGCTACTTTTTTGAAAAAATCTGTCATTCTTTTTTCCCCATGGTACGCTCCCCGGTACGCTCCCCGGTGTGCGTACCGGGCGCTCCCCCGCGAAAATCGGAAAAATATATAATTTTCAAACCTAGGCGGTCGGGGGGGTCTACCCTGCCCCCTTTTGGTCATTTTCCCCTTTGTTTTTGCCACCTCTTGTGTCTCGATCCGACCGAGACACAAGATGGCGGCCGCTCCGGACTGTTTGGAATGTTGACAGACACCCGAGAGCCAATCAGCTTTCCGCTGGCGAACTCGCGTAGTGCGCTGGTGCGCGCCCCGGTGCGCGTACCGGGGCGCACTTATAGATATATATATTTTTTTTAACCTAAATTACTCAAAATCCACTAGAGCACATATCTTGAGACATAGCAAAGGCACATCGGGCTACCAGTCCCTACAATTTTGCCAAGTTTGGTGGAAATCCATTCAGCCGCTCGGGCTAAAAGTGAGTCCAACCGCCCAATGGAAGGAGCAGAGTGCAGCGTGGCAAATTTCAGGAAAATTTCAGGCAGATTCCTCAACCGGCACCAAAGTTATTCCCAATAGAATGTTGCAGATTCCCTATGGAAAACAATCCTAACTATAACTACCTACTGGCGACCACCAGTAGGTAATATATATATATAGTGATGACTGGGAAAACCTTTTGCTGAATAAACCACCACATTGCACTTATACTTGGGTTTGAGTCCGTATTTGCAGCTCTATGGAACTCTGCGCCGTGCTGGATTATCCCTGGAAAATATATATATATATATATATATATATATATATATATATATATATATATATATATATATATATATATATATATATATATATATATATATATATATATATATATATATATATATATATATATATATATATATATATAACCTACTGGTGGTCGCCAGTA